>NC_081525.1:36880817-37123317 GCF_030273125.1 Centropristis striata | reverse complement strand
TAACATATTGCAATGTGTGTGTCTAGGAGAAATGAAGTCGAGGCAGCATATAGAGTGTGAGAAGGCTGGCCTCTCTCTGTTCTACAGAGAGACACACTGGAAGCCGTACTAACACACACACACATACACACACTTGTCAAGACCTCTCCTCCTGCATGGGGATGACAGCAGTATTATTGCACTGTGCAGAATTTAATCTGAAGTGCCACACAGCAACCCTGGACCACAGTTGAGGTAAATGTTAGAGAAATATCTACAACCTCTGCAGCTGAGTGCAGCAAGAACAATTCCAGATGTGGTGTGTGTGTATATGTTGGTGAGAGGAGATTTGCGGTTTCACCCTGTTATGTTGCCGCCTTGTCCCGAATATTCTGCGGTTGCAGCGCTTTGCATTGTTTACAAAGTCATCAAGGCTGCGGTTTATTTGAAAAAACATCCAGCCACGAATCAATTCATTATGTGACATTTCAAACTCCTCCAGTGCGTGAGTGTGTTTCCGTGTGTGTGCGTTTGTGTATGTGTGTGTGTGGGGGCACTGTAAATGAACATGTTGGTAACTTCCAAATGCTTTTCTTTGTGCCACATCTGCTGCCCCTTCGAACACCCTTTTCACTGAAGAGAGGAGAGATAATGTAATTGAAACTGGCAGTCTTTCCAAATTGAATATGGGCCTGAAACATGAAAATAAATACAGCAAGAGTCGAGGCTTTGTTTAGGCTGCTGCAACAAAGATGCCAAGAGTGTGCTCAAGGAGAAAAGAACTTTAAATGAACAAATGCCAAGTTCAATATCAACATGTGTGTGCTTAACTTAATATACAAAGACTAATGTAACCCCAAGCTGGCTGCGTGAGAGCACGAAGAAAAATGAAATATTTCGAAGGATCTGAATTATAAGCCGCCATCCGTGTTCTGAGCAATTTTAAGATATTGAGAAATCCAGCAGAACTAATACTCAGTTAAATAAACACTTTAAATTCCTAACTCAGGCCACATGCAATGATCTCAAAAAGAAAAATCTGGAATGTATTATTCCTACATTAATATTCAGAAGCAGGAATGAAATGAAGAAAGAAGACGTTGTGCCGTCAAGCAAACAAAAAAATTAAAAACAAATATGCTTTAAGACCGAACGCAATCCCGCCGGAAGGATGTGATCTCTGGTTATTCAGGAGGATTTGTCTGGCTGTGAACTGAACTTGAACTGTGCATGTCACATAATTATCTGGCTGTAACTAAGGTCTGTGTCCACGTGTACGGCTGAGCTTATTGGATTGGTGATAAAGGTCTAATTAGTACTGAAAAGGACATTGATTGACCAACAAGGTCAGTTGATTAATGCCAAGTTTCAGTCAATGGAAACTACAAGTTGTTGAGAGTATGGACTGGCATTAAGAGTGATGAGCATCTATTGTCCAAATATAAACATAAACTGTTAGTGACAAGAGATGGATAAATGGGTACAGTACAGTTTCTCTTTAAGACCACAGCTGTGGAGCTGTACCACCTGGCAATGGACCAACTAACATGCAGGAAAAACATTGACAAGCTTTCTCTCCCCTGCTATAATGTCATTATTGAGTCTATCCATCGCTTTACCTTCAAGGTTTTGCTGCTATTTGACAAAATTATATTTTTGTATTTCTGTAGGTATGACAGGGCCAACCCTCCACTCTGGTTCAGACTGTAACACACAACAAGGAATTGCCATGAATTCAAGGTTGAAATTTGAGTGAAATGCCTTGATAACTACTAGATAGATTTGCATGAATTTTGTGGTATGCACACCCCAGACATTCAGGTTCCTCTCACAATGACTTGTAAAAAAAAAAAAAATGGTGATCCCATTTTTATTTAGTGCCATCATCAGGTGACAGTTTTAATGTATCCAATATTTTTGGTTTATAAACCAAAACATTGCCTATTAAAAAATATTAGCATTCTAACAGACTAAATATTACTGTTAGCATTGCCATTCTGACCATGCTAGCATGCCTATGTTAGTATTTAGCACTGCTGTGCCTAAGAGCATCCCATAGACTGTATAAAATTTTGGCAGTTCCTAACTCCTAACTTCCAGCTTATCAAAAAAATTGGGAAAAGCGATGAAGTTTGGATAAGCTGAGGCGGGCTGAATGAACCTGGTTGATGAAAAGCCACCTGTGACAGCACTCACTGGTCACGCAGTGGCCACATCCTTAATTATGCATAACTTAAATCTGAGTTATGTATGAGTGATATAAAAAATCAAGAGACCAGAAGGAGACCAGTAACAGACTACACTGCAAGAAAAGAAAAGTTGGGTGAACTCAAAATTTCAAGGCAACAAACTTCGATAAAATTTTAAGTTGGACAATTAAACTAAATATTTTAAGTTTTGTTTTTGAGTTTCCTCAACTCTGAATTCAGATTTATGTCAACTCAACTGTGAGTTGTACCAACTTATAATTTTACATTGTAATAACTTTTAATCCTTACTTCTGCTAAGTTCTGCAATGTGTTGAATTGGCACGATTGTAACGCTGCTATGAAATGTCAGCTAATGTTGCGACCACAATTTTGAGTTAGCATTGATACGCTAATGGCTACTCTTGTAGCTGTTACAAGCAGCGCCGCTAGCATCAGTTAGCCGCTAGCCTCAGTTAGCCGCTAGCATCAGTTAGCCACTAGCTTTCGCTAATGACCGAATTTCACCGCTTTCCTGCATTTCACAACAAAGAAATAAGAGTTAGCAGAACTATTGTCCCTTGTTGTGAACCCCAACTTAAAGATATAAGCAACAACAACTCACAAACTTGTTTTTGAGCAGACAACTGGCTTCCTTTGTTGCGCTAACTTACATTATTGCCCTAAATGTCAATAATTTATATTTCCAAGTTTTACCAACTTAAATCACTGTTTTAGGCCAAAAAATACAAGTTGGGGTTTTTTTTGCAGTATATAAACATTGTATTAATACATATTAATTTCTGCTGTGGCAGTACAACATGGGAGTCTATGGGATTGACTCCCTCTTGGAGCCAGCCTCAAGTGCTCATTCATACAACTGCAGTTTTTGGCACATTGGCTTTATTTATTCAGACTGTTAGTCTTGTTAGCACATTAGTGAGCTAAATCAGATGTGCCCAAACCTAAAATGAGATACATCACATCGTGGCTAGGGGTAGAAATAGCTTTTCCTTAGTGTCATTTGGTGAACTGCTCCTTTAATGTGTACAAAAGCACCTTAGGCATAGCACAGCAGTTCAGCAGTCTCTTGCAGGGTTTTAGCTGCCATTCCCCAGCTTAACGTCAATGTGTAGACTAACACTTTATTACACCAAGCCACAGGCCACATTAATTAACCACCAGGCTGTCTCATGCTGGAGCATTTGCACCACAACCAGCTCCATTTGTCCCCATTAAAAATGAATTTGTCAGACAATAAAAGTATGTTTGTTTAAAAAAAAAACTGCTGCTGTTCTCTGTATGTTCATTCTTTCTCCTTTTCGGTGCTCTGTGGAAGTGAGTAAGTGGCTCCCAATGTCTATTAATGACATCCATTTATTTTGTGTGAGAAAGGATTTATTTCACTGTCCTTGTAGAGGCAGTCCTCCCTCTGCCGCTATCGGTGCTGTAATTTAACAACTATTACTATGTTTGTCTAAGGCCCCAAATGTTCAAGCTCGCTTTAGGCAACTTCTCTCTCTCTCTCTCTCTCTCTCTCTCTCTCTCTCTCTCTCTCTCTCTCTCTCTCTCTCTCTTTCTCTGTCTTTCTTTTCTCTCTGTAACACCCTCCTCTTTCCTTCATCTGTTTTCTCCAATCTGCTTCCCTTGGCACGATTTCATTGTATTCGTTGGTGTTGGTCCCAGGAGCTCTCGCTGCAAAGAACAACTTTTCTTCTGGCATTTTCCTAATTGATCCATGGCAGCCCATGCTGTGGTCTAGCTGTATTCGCATCTTTAATAATTCATAAACAGTTCTCTCGGAGGGAGTTCATCTCTTGCTCTTATACAAAAGAAATACAGAAATGCATGCTCTTGTCTGCTGATATTTTACCCTTTATCTATAAACACGATGCCTTATGTTCCTCCTTGCAAAGACTTTGGCATGTAGATGCAGCTCAGAGAAAATATCAGCTTATTTATTTGAGCAAGTATTTTTTATATAAACTCACAGCACAGAAAACAAGCTCAGGTCTGAACCCTGAAGTATCCAGAGGTGCTTTACATCAGTATAACTAATAATTATGTGTGCTGTTTTTAATCAAATGCTTGTAAGTCACAACATCTAGATGGGAAGTATGACACATTATCATAGTGTATAATATGAAACTTGATATTATTACTCAGCATTAATGCCAGACTTCTTCTGCATCTCTACCCATAAAGCTAATGTTGTGAAACATGTTAGGGTTGAGAGCTATTCTCAATCAGGAAGACAGTTATTACAGCTATTAAAATCACCATCCACTTTACGTAATGAAGGCAATTAGGGAGAGCTACCTTGGCTGGAAAGCATAAGACCATTCCCACCCACAGAGGGGAGAGAGAAAATAGGCCATTTTGTGTTTGTTAACTCCCACATGTTTAATACAGGAAATACCGATGTTATTTACGTGCTTCCACCAGTTGACTCATGGAGTTTTTCTGTGATTCTATCTCTCTCTCTTTGTAGGAATGCTGCTCCAAGAGAGTTTCATCGAGGAGCCTGACGGCCTGGTATCTGTAAACCTGCTGGTGGTGTCTGCAGTTTCAGCCTTCGCAACAGGAGCCATCCTCTCCGGCCTCACCGTCTGCTGGATCATGAGTCACCGCCACCGCCACTCTCGAGGCTCCGGAGCCAACGGCGCCCGCCGCAAGAGTGACAAAGAGCAGAGCATGCTGGGGCAGGGTCGCAGCGGGTCGGTGATGAGCGTTACAAGGACCAGCGGCGGCGAGAGGCGTCGTTCACAGGCAGACAACCCCTTCGTCACGCCCAACGGCTGGCCCAAAGGAGAGATGGACCCGGGCCTGCTGCCGACCCCGGAGCAGACTCCGCTGCAGCAGAAACGGGCCATGCGTCTCCCCGACACCGACTGGGACCAGAGCCAGACCTTCCTCACAGCTGTGGGGACTCCCTGCCCCAACAACTCTGTCATCTACCTGAGCTCCAAGTTCCTGCATGGAGGCGGAGGGGGTGGAGGGATGGTCCGGATAGAGGACCCAGGGGAGGTCATGCTGCCCCCGCACACGGAGCGCCAGCGCTACCTGATCCTCGCCACGCAGAGAGGGGAGCACGGTGGCAGTCGTCCCAGCGGCACCATGAGGAACTCAGCGGGCGATTACATCTACCCCGCCACGCCGCAGGACTCCCCTGACCGACGGAGGGTGGTGTCCGCTCCCACTCCCCACATGGACTATGGGGAGCCTCGCTGGAGTCACGAGGCGCTCAACTACAACAGCAACAACGGAGTGCCCTATCACCCCCAGCGCCCGGGCCTCATCAGGCCCGACATGCACGGCCCTCGAGGGCTGGGAGAACTGGCTGACTTCAGCCATCTTCTAGGGAAGAACATGGGAGAGCGCACCCCCAGTGGCCAGTGAGGCAAAGTACGTGAGCCCTGGCACCAAGCTCTCTCTGAACACCCATTCCCTCCAACAGCAGACTGGAATAAATCAACCCCTCAGACTCACTGTCCCGGTCCAACCTTACCCTGTCTGTCCTCTCTCACTGTCATTCAATGTTCTGACGTCATTCAGCTGACCGAAGAGAGAGACAAACAGAGAGTTGAAAAAGAGGAGCCAACTCTCCTCACGTCTCGTTCCTGAGGTGCACCCCTCTGCGCTGTAAGTGGTACAACCTGCAGAGCTTGACTTTGACACCACAGGACAAACTGTAGCGTACAAAGAGGGGTGCAAAGGAAAGGGAATCTTCTCAATGGAGAGTGCGGAGATTTAAAAAAAAAAAGACTATTTCCCTTGCAGCGCCAAATGTGAAAGGTCTCCCTCCACCACTTTGTTCACCGTTTTGACACCATGGATCTTCTTTGAACGTGAAATTTTTGTTTCTGCTTTTGTTTTTTTGTGCCAGTGGCATCCAGCAGACAACAATGTGCTTTACTTTGGATTTCAGATGAGACTAAAACTGTTGTAGCCGTGCCAGAGGGCATTGACTCTCAATGAATCATGCAGTGTGTATATGATTGTGTGCGTGGATACGTGTGGCCACGACAACCCCAACAAGTGTCCTGTCTTGACTGTGAAGTAACTATATCATGAAGTTTGTGAGGAGGTTGAAGTTATTTTCCCTTTTTATAAACAATCACAGAGAGACAAATTTTATTACGTGTCTCTGTGTGTTTACCAATCAGAGGTTGGAGCGGCTGACCAGTGGCTAGTGAAGGGTTCACACTCCCATTGTCATTTTTAGGATTCCCAGTACCTCAGAGGCGGCGCTGGACAGAGCCATCATGAAGTGAAAGAAAGCAATAATAAATAAGAAACATATATAGAGATGAAGATGAAGCCAATTTAATTTGATATTTTATAATAAAAAAAATGTTTTCTCCGCAAACTAAACTTAAGTTTAGAGATGTCAGGAGGAGCTGGGCACTGGGAAAAGGAAGAATATCTCCCCTCCATTCTTCCCTCTCGAGCTGCCTCTCAGTATGCCTGGGTCTGTCTGACCTGACCTGAGGCCCCCACGGGCTCCGCAGTCCATTTGAAGGAGGGAATGTGAGCTGTGGCTGTCTGGCTGTCTGACTGGGGCTGTGAGGCCCGGCCGCTTGGGAGCTCCATTCAGCCTCTTCTGCCCGACACTGAGCCTCTTTGTGCCCCAGAAGCAGGAGGAGACTGTGGCAACAAATAGCCGTTAAGAGTCAGGGACCTAGCCCAGCGCCGCAGCCTAGCAGAATATCAATGAGCAGGACAGCAGCTCCATCCGTCATGTGAGATGTACCAACCAGGACCGGGCATCTCTTGTGCTTCACCCACTCTGGTGATTCACTCGTTTGCCAGGACAAGGGAGGAGCTGAGGGCTGAGGCCAGGGTTGGGGCACTGCTAACTGTCACAATGGTCATCCCTTGTGGCTCCGTCCCTTTCAGTGTGTTTCCCAACAAAAGCGGGATAAAGAAAACAGATGGGCATGGGTATACTTGGGTGTGGAGTTACTCTTTCACTCCGTTGTCTGATCTTTTGATGTTTTCTGTTTTTGTCTGTTCTCATCCGTTCTTAATTCAAATGTAGATCCAGAGATAGCTTTAGTTCTGGGTCATGGTGTGATAGAGGTGGTGTGTTTTTTGTGTCTGTGAGTCTCTTTGGGTTTGTGTCCATGAATGCATTACTCATATTGAGTGCAAAAAACTGCTTTGATCAGTTTTACTCTCATTCTCACACTTCTTTTTTTCTCCCCTGTTCCTTTCTCCATTGAGCCATTAACGCTGTGCAGCAACCCTTTGCTTGACATTCACAATTCCGCGCTAATAGTGTCGGGGCCCTGCGTGGGAGCAGTGTATGCTATACAATATCTTTAAACCATTATACTTTTACACAAAGAAGTACGGCTAAAGTGGAGACGCTGGGCTGTGCTTAGATACACAAGAAAATATTACAATGTAAAAAAAAAACAGGTGCATTGTTTGAATTTTTTTATATCATAGCCTTCATTTTTTTGCGACCGTAATTAAATATGATTAAAATGTATGTGCAGCTGTTTTTAGCAATAACACTAACAAAATACACTACCTCCTGAACACCAAACAACAGATGGGCAAAGTTAGCGGCCTGCTGGTTAACATCGTGGAGTATTTAGCAGCTAAAGAGACAGATATTTCCCTCAGGAGTTGGTGGTGACTAAAAACAGAGCTAAAAGAGAGTGAAAATTGGATTTTTCCTCAAAAGGTGGCAATATGTCATCTTTACAGCATGTTTCTGTGGCCCCTAAAAAGGTCAATTGATGAAGTTGAATATAAATTTACTAAAGCTAGCAGTTGTTTGAAATGTTTCAACAGTGTTGTACAAGTTCACACTCCTCAAAAGCTTAAAATGAACTAATAAACATTCATAGCTCATCATTTTTTTCATTTTGAAAGTCCCAAAAGCATTTAAGAGTGCACTACATTTCTTCCTCAGATGCTTTAGCTTGATGGGTCATTTCAGATTTGTTCCCGAGGTGGCTGATGTTCAACAGGTGTCCAAGTCTTTGCCCCGTAATAGAGAATCCCCACTGTTAAAATGATGCTTCCTGTAGCTTCCTGGCTGTTACTGGGACTGTCACACGTGCTGTGTAACCAATTTTTTTCCTTGAATGCCGAAGACATGACCCACACATCTCTGCTTCTGATTGCTAGTACTTGCTGCCTTTGTTGGTTTGGGCTGGTTAGGTTTAGGCACGAGGAGTGAGATTGTTTAAGGTTAGGGTAAAAATATCAGAGTAAGCCAATCAGAGGCAGAGCAGGGCAGGTCGTGCCTTTGCCATCCTAGGGGGAAAAGGGATGCACACACAATGCTTCTCAATCCTCTGGTGCTGGAAAACACAGTGTGTGAGTGAATAGTTAAAGACGCTCATGTTCACATTGATTAGCTGCAAATGGTTACATCAGAATTTCTTACTTTAATAAATATAAACATGTGTTTCTACAAATTCCTATTTTCCATTTTGTCTTAACAAAAGCCTTTGCATGAAAAACTTTGTGAAAATTAGTCAATATTTCAATTTGAATCAAGGCTATTTTTATCCTAAAAGATTGTCAGACCAAGTATTCTTTTCCAGCTGACAGTTTTTTCGACACACTTTTCCGTTGGAACCAAAACAGCATTGAGATTCAGCACCCAGCCCGAAAAAATATACAGCCTGAGCTGGAGGTGCTGCATGAGACAAGCCAGTGAAAGAGATTTATGAAAGCAAGGACAGAGGAGGAGGTCAGGCGGGCGAACATGATGTTACTGCATTACCGCCTCAGCACATTAGTACAGTGTATTCTTTACACATTCCACCCTGAAACAGGTCATTAGTATTGAGGATATGGAGCCCTCCACCAGCCCGGCCCCTCATCTCTGCCTCTCTTTATCTCTCTCACTCCGTCTCCATCTCTGCTGTGACCTGAGTGCTGCGTGTCTCAGTGTGTGTGTGTGTGTGTGTGTGTGTGTGTGAATGAGGCCCTCTCTGTCTTGGCCGGCTTGCCCAGCCAGCCATGTCCTCGCTCTGCATCTCCTCCGGTGTTTCACTAAACATGCTTGATTAGGCAAAGTACATTCGCGGCCCTTTAATGGCCTGATGAGCCCTGGAGAAGATGACTACAGACACATCAGCCCTGAGAGGGGGGTGCACGTTCAACCAGCTCTTTACCCCTTTACTAAGAACCAGCCACACACTCACACATGCACACACACTAATGCTGTCAACCCTTTTAGCCAAATTTGCGATGCAATTGAATTAAGATCAGAAACAGAACTCAGGCTTGAAATAGGCCGACACTGACTGGTTCTAGGAAAAGGTACTGTACACGGTGTTATCTTACTGACTGCATAATTTGATTACATTAGTTCAACATTACCGGGCAGCTAAAGAATTCAGGTATAGCCTCGTGGAAGACGGTGTGTTTATTAAAGCTTCCCACTTCTTTACATTCTTCATGTCATTCCCATTTCTCCCTCTTTCAACAGCTGCACTTTGTCTTCTTCTTTCAAGCCCGTTTTTATTGTGAACAGACTATCTCTCCACACACACATGTAATATCTCTCCCCTAACGTAAGCCGAGGCTGTGCTTTCATCCTGTTTGTCACTATTAAAGGTTAGCTTGTTAATTTAATGAGTCGGTGACAGAAACAGAAATCAAAGTAATTCACAAAATCCTGCTTTATTTCACATCAAATCCTCAATGTGTTGGAATTTTTTTTTTAGACATTTTCAAAGCCTCTCATGCGGTAAATTGCTTTCCCTTTGCTTAGAAATGATTTTTGTTTGGAGGTTGGTTTTTTTTTGTAAAATGTAGCACATATTCCCTCCAGCCTACACCCCCCCCTCTTTATCTATACTCTGCACAGATCAACACACACATAAAATTCCCACCCAGCCCTGTGACCCAGTCTGTCTGTCTGTGTTGTTATTTATCAGGTTGTGTCTGTGTGCTTGTTAAGGAGACCATGCCTTTGTGTGTTGGGGTTGTTTGTGCCGTGTGGCCCAGTGATGCGATGCCCCCCCCCAGCCAATAACTGCCATCTCGCCCTGCAGTGCATCACTTGTACTGTACGAGCTCTCTGCCCCAGAAAGAGTCCAGAAACGGAGGCTAACTTGTATTAAATCCACCATCGCACTCGGGAGTCGTGACATGAAACCGCTCCCTTTCCCCGCCAACATACGAGAGGGGAAAAAAAGCACAAAAACAAGGCGAAAAACAAAATCATTTGCATTTTTGTAAAGTTGTAGATGTATTTAGTCGGCACTGATCATTTCTGTCATGTTTGTTTTTTCTATAGTTTGTTTCTGTGGTAGATATTTGGTTTGAAATTATATGGAATATTATTGTATATGATTTCAATTTCAATTCTCTGGTGTGCCGGAATTGATGACGACAATGAACCTGAAGACTATCATGATAATTATACTTACAGTGACAATGAAGCAGTACTGTGAGCAGCACCCAGGTGTTGTGCAACCTGTTTGGACGTTGAATCTGAAAGGAAATGGAGAAGAAGAGGAGGAAGAGGAGCAAATGAACTCATACAGACTGAGGTTTTAAAAAGAGATTCTGTGGATTCTCCTGCTACTGTGAAGGACCCCGCCATCCTGCAGCTCTCACCAGAGGCTGCCCCCCCTCCTCCCCCCCCAGAGCCCTCGGGGTAGGCCGTCATCAGATGACAACACATGTCCCTACTACGTGTACATAACCTTGATGCTTACATGTAATTTAAAGTGCAGTAGCTGCATGACGACACAGCCTCTGTGTGTGTACAGAAGTAGCGACGTGTGAATTTGTACAGTACATGCAAGTGTGTGTGTGCTTGTGTCCGCGAAGAAACCTGTCTGTCGTCACGCAAAAAGCAACACGTGCATGCACCCTCTGACAACTGCCCACAAAACATTACACACAAACACACACACTACACACTACAGCAGTTGTTTACCATTCTCCACATTGTCCTGAGCTCTGCCTGTCACTCCGCATGGAGACTTTGCTCTATGTCAACTTTCTTATTCTAATAAACCACTCAAACATTGAGCTCTGACGTGTCATCACTTACACCAGGGGTGTCAAACTCAAATACACAATGGGCCAAAATTTAAAACTTGAATAACATCGCGGGCCAACATTGAACAAATAAACCTTTTAATATATACCAAACATGTTTTTCTTTAACATTAAATATGGAACCAGCAACGCTTATAAACATACAATATATGTTTAAATAGTGCAGATATGCAAAATCAAATTTCTAATAAAAAACACATCAATGTCATTAATTTATTAAATAAAAATTAAATAAAAATCGTATGCCTCTTTTCTATTTGCATCCTTCTGATTTAAATATCAAAATTAAGTTTTTCAACAGGTTAATACATTTAAAAATAAAATAACAATAATAAATCTAATATTAGCGGTAAATGCGCCGTATAATACCGGCGGGTCAGCTTTTATAGTAGAATAATAATATAATAATTTGGTATTGCCTCGCGGGCCAAATAAAATGACACTGCGGGCCAAATTTGGCTCGCGGGCCAGAGTTTGACACCCCTGACTTACACTGTAAAAGAAAAACTGTTTAATTTAAGGTAAAATACCGGCAGCTATGGTTGCCAGAACTTCACCGTAATAAATACGGTGAGTGGGTTTTTCTACTGTAAATTTAAATGTAAATATCAGCAAAAACTGTAATCAAATAATCACATTATTTTTTAGGGTAATTGTGTCATTGTGACATCATGGTATTTATCCATTAATTTTACATGACAATTACAGATTTTTTCAGCAAAACTGTATGTTTTCTGCAGTTTTTTGACAGTGACAGTTAAAGTTTTGTGCTATTCTTTGATTTACGGTAATTAAAAGTGTCTACTACGGTAACATACAATTTTTAATTTTACGCCGGATTTCGGATTTCGGATGCAACTTGACAGAGGTTTACTGTAATTTCCACAAACATTGTTTACAGTTTACTGCAGTGTGTTTGACTTCCTCAATTGATATATATCATTATTTATAATCTCATAATAGTTCTAAAAAACTGCAACACAGGGATTAATGTAACATTTAATAAGTTACCCAACTGTTACACATGATGTGAGTTTCTTCTATAACATGTCTTCTTTCAGACTATGGGGAAAAAACACATTTATTTTATTTTTATTTATTTTAAATATAATAACAAAGTTGAATTTCAACACTTTCAGCCATTGGTGTTTTTCAGATACTTTACTTGATTAAAAGTACTATTACCACACTGTGAAATTACTCCACTACAAGTAAAAGTCCTGTATTCAAAACGTATTTTAGTAAAAGTACAGAAGTATCAGCATCAAAATGTACTTAAAGTATCAAAAGTAAAAGTATTCAGATTGGACACACTTTATATGTTTTATATATATTATTGTATTATTATTTTAGATGCATTTACATAAGGTAATATACTGTTATGTGGTTTCATTTATAAACATCCATATTTTTATTTTTAATTTTAATGTTAAATCTCAACCTGAAAAGTAACTCAAGCTGTCGACTAAATGTAGTGGAGTAAAAAGTAGAATATTTGCCTCAAAACACTGCTAAAAAGATAAACCAGATAAAAACACTTAATCTGAGGGAAATGATCTTGCTGCATGGACAGATAATTTCACTTGACAAGAGTTCTTAAATTAAGATTGTTAAATCTAGAAACAACCATGTTGAATGCTTAAAATAAGAAACTAACTCTTAAAACAAAATAAATTATCCAACACTTCTAAATCTAAAGTTTTTTTATCTTTGTAAGAAACAAATAACTGGCAGGTCACTCTGCTTGGACCAGTTCATCGCTGCTTGCAGCTTTAATTGTATCTTATTTTAAGAGTTCATTTCTCATTTTAAGCGTACAACATGCTTATTTCTAGATTTAATAATCTTAATTTAAGAAATCTTGTCAAGTGAAATTATTTGTCCATGCAGCAAGATCATTTTCCTCAGATTTTTTGTTTTTCTCTTGTTTTTAGACCCTTTTTTGCAGTGAATGAAGTGAAGTAGAAGTATATTGTTTACATATGTGGAAATACTCAAGTAAAGTACACCTACCCCCAAACTGTACTTAAGTGTAGTACTTGAGTAAATGTAATTATTTCACCCCACACTGTCAGCACAGAGTTTAATACATCTTTAATCTTTTAGTTATGAACATTGATCATTTCATGCTGACACCGTGCAGGTATTAAACTGTTTGTATGGGTTGTTTTCACCTGTCAGCTACTTGAGGTGTGTGTTAAATTAGACAACTTTCAGTTAATTGTTTTAAGAAACAAAATACCAAAAATACCATCACCTTTTGCCCTCCTTCACAATCTGTATCCACAAAGACAAACAATACAAAGTAATGCTCGCAGCTTATTAAAAAGCCATTGCGGCAAGATGTCTTTTTCAACTGATAAATATTTGAAGAGTTCATTTTGCAAAAACAGATAAAAGCAATTCTCAATGAATAAACCAACACCAGTTTGATTGATGTTCCCTTGAGTGCACAGTTAAAAAAACAAGATTTATGAAAAATAAAAACAAAAATCTCAGATATCTTATCAAAATAACCCAAAAGAGTTGAACAAAACACATTGGAAAATAAACTCTGAAAATAGATTTCAGATAACTCTTCATTTTTACTTTTTGTCAGTGTCGTGAAATGCAGTGGAAACCTGTGAAATATAGATTGTCAAGATCATATTTTTATGATCAAGCCATCAGAAACAGTTCAGGCACATTGGAAGTTGAGCAGCTCAGTTACTTCACACATCATTAAGCTGAAACCTACACTGTAAAAAATGTCTTTAGATTTTACGGTGGAAAAACTGCTAAACTATGACAGTAAAAGACCGTAAAATGATAAATAAGTTAATTCAGTTTCAGTAACAAAGAAACACTGTAAATGTATATATCAGCCAGAAGAGTATTTTTTACAGTTTTGTTTTTGAAAAATACATTACTCCACTGTAAAATACACTGTAATATGTATTTAATGTAATATATATACAAGCATCACTGTCATTTTTGCATTAATTTTTTGTAAAAATACTTTTTCTCACTGTTAAATGTACCAAACACCATATTTTTTAACAAAAATATACTGTAATATTTAATGGTAAAATCGTTAATTTATGCGTTTTCATTTATACAGTATTTTCTTGTCAATTATATGGCAGAACAGTGTTTCTTTTGATGGAAAAACTTTTTATTTATACAGTAAAAAAATGGAATAAAATGGCAATCTTAAACGTGCTAATGTCTTTTTACCGTAATATTAAAAACAGTTGCACCGTATTTATTACAGTAAAGTTCTGGCAACCATAGCTGCCGGTTTTTTAACTGTAAAAACAACAGCTTTTTTTTTTTTTTTTACAGTGTATATGAGTTACAACTCTAATTTCTAACCGAGAGTTTATTAATATTGTTTTTACATAGCTGCTTTCCTAACTATTATGTGGAGTTCAAACTGTTAGCTAAGTACAGCATGAGCTATATGGCTAAAATGAAAAGCAACATGTGCAAATAAATCACACATTGGAAGAAAAGAAAAAAACACCACTCAATGAAATTCAGTTACGTTATTACATTAAGATGAAGGCAACTGAAGTCATGGGTGGATTATTGAATTGGCTTCTCATGCACAGGCCCAAGGATCCAAAGGTTCAGGGGGCCCCTGGACCAGAATTTCTATTTTAAGTGATTTTTCTCATTACATCAAGGAGAAACGAAACGACCACAGACAAAATGGCAAAAGAGCTACAAAGAGACACACAATGAAGAGATGCAAAAAAAAAAAAACCTCTAGAGGCACTAAAAACAGAATAACAGAGTAGTGAAACGTGTCTGTTAACAGGGGCCCATGGTCCCATAACCCAGTAGTTCTCAACCTTTTTGAGTCGTGACCCCCAATTTAACATGCATGTTGTCCACGACCCCCGCTCACTGAACAGAATCTCACACGCACAGTTCAGATCACCCAAAAAAGAAACAAATTACCAAAAAAAGTAAACAAAATGACCAAAAAAGACACAAATTGACCACAAAATGATCGAAAAAACCCAAAATGACCAGAAAAGACACTAAAAAGACCAAAAAAAGACACAAAATGACCAAAAAAGACACAAAATTACCATAAAAATACACAAATTGACCAAAAAGACACAAAATGACCCAAAAAAGGAAACAAAATGACCAAAAAAGACACAAATTGACCACAAAACGATCAAAAAAAGACACAAAATGACCAAAAAAAGAAACAAAAAATGACTAAAAAAAGACATTAAGTGACCAAAAAGACTAAAACACATTAGCACATGAACACTTTAACACAGTGGAGACAGAGCTGACTTCCAAAATGATTTGGCGACCCTCAGAAAACATCTCACGACCCCAATTGGGGTCCCGACCCCAAGGTTGAGAACAGCTGCCATAACCCACCCACGACTGAAAATTAGGTGAAAAAAAGCCATGTAAATATATTATATTTTGGCTGTTCAACCCCATCCTATCGTCATAAATAGTTATTATTATCTGGAGCTCAAAATGACTCATTCATGGTTGTTTCTCCTCCTCCTCCTTGTCTATAAAAACCCTCTAAATAACCAATTAAATAAATGAAAAATGCTTTTATTCTACCCAACAGTGATTGCAGCGTTATGACTCAAAGCAGCACATTGTATAGCAGTGTAGTACCATCAGTCTTCATCAGAGGGAGCTATAGCCCTATAAGACATAATACCACTGTTGCAATAAATGGCAAAAACCTGGAGCAAAACCTGTGCATAGTCAGTAAAACAATCATAAAAATGAGTGAATAAAAGAGAGAAGTTGTCTTTCACTTGTCAGTTCATATTGCCCGTTGGAGACAGACATTTACATCACCCTTTTTCTTTGACCCCCCTGCACACACACCTACACCTACACCCCCACCCTCCTCCTCCTCACCCCAACCATCCAGCTCTTCATCTCTCTGGGGAGCCTATCAGGCCATTTCACATCTGTTGAGTGGTGGAGGACTGTGGGACCTGTCAGGGGATCTCATTCGCTGATGTTTTATGGGACTGAAGCCCTCCAGTGCTGCAGTACTGTGGAGTGATAGGAATGAAGGAGGAGGAGGAGGAGGAGGAGGAGGAGGAGGAGGGAGGTGGACGGTGACTGCGTCCCACCCTGTGCACCATTCCCAGGGAGCATTTGTAGCATCCTTGTTCACTCTGCTCTGCAGATTTAAGGTGACTGCATGTGACAGGTTTGGGATAATTTACAGCTTGTTTACAGCCGGGGCGTCCTATCCAATAAGTCTATCTATCTATCTATCTATCTATCTATCTATCTATCTATCTATCTATCTATCTATCTATCTATCTATCTATCCGTCTATCCGTCTGTCCGTCTGTCCGTCTGTCCGTCTATCCATCCATCTATCTATCTATCTATCTATCTATCTATCTATCTATCTATCTATCTATCTATCTATCTATCTATCTATCTATCTATCTATCTATCTATCTATCCATCCATCCATCCATCCATCCATTCATCCATCTTTCCATCTATCCATCCATCCATCCATCCATCCATCCATCCATCCATCCATCCATCCATCCATCTTTCCATCCATCCATCCATCATCCATCCATCCATCTATCTATCTATCTATCTATCTATCTATCTATCTATCTATCTATCTATCTATCTATCTATCTATCTATCTATCTATCTATCTATCTATCTATCTATCTATCTATCTATCTATCTATCTATCCATCCATCCATCCATCCATCCATCCATCCATCCATCCATCCATCCATCCATCCATCTATCTATCTATCTATCTATCTATCTATCTATCTCCCAACGCCTGCAGCCTCCTTCACACACACACACATACACACACACACACACACACACACACACACACACACACACACACACACACACACACACACACACTCATTATGATGAATCTGATTAATGAAGAGGCTGAAACAGTGCCAGTGGGTACTCTCCTTGATTTGACTCTCCACTCCACAGCTGAGCTCCATGCCATGCCAGCTGTCATCCATCTCAGCATCTCCATATTTGGACTCCCAATACTTTCTCTCAAACACCCCTAGGTTTACCTGCCACTCTGCTTGCAGCTATACAACAACATATTTACCAAAAACAGTTAGTATGCGCCAGAGTGTGAGGGACAATGTGCAAATTGAGGGTTTCATTCACTCTGCTACGGAGACATTTAACAATGAAAAGTGATGCTATTCTTTTTAACCTCTCATGAATCGAGATCTAAATCATTTAATTAACAACGAGCACACTGACTGGAACATTTATACCTGTCTGTTCAGACAATGAAGACAAAAAGAGGGACAGGGGGATATATTATACCAAAGTAAAGAGAATAAAATGGTGTCTAGATAGTTTCTCAGTTTAATCCACAATTTGACTTTGCTCTATAATTTAGCAAGAAGCTATAATTTAACAAACAAGAGACCAGAGTGTTTGAGTTGGTGGCCTGGTGACCCTGATGGAAGCTCAAATGTGTTATTCTCATTTTAAAGCTGGTAAGGGAGAGGAGTTCTGACCTCTCAGTCAATATTATATCTGTAAAAAAAACGTCATGCAGCTAATTCTTCTTAAGTTTTCTCTGAATTTTCTGTTAAAATAAGATAAATCACTTCTAGATGAACCAAGAGTTCTTAACAGTCCAAATCAGCTCTTATCCACGTGTGCTGAATAATGAATCTCACTTGACTGTCATTGTTTATGAGCAGTAGTAAAAAATAAATAAATAAATAAATGAATAAAAATACTTAAAGTAAACATGTTAATCCAGAGCATCAGTACTAGCATCACAGGACAATTAAAAAAACATATTTAATCATAAACCGACTTAAAAAACAATTAATTATCCCAAAATATAAATATAATGATCGATAATTGATTATAATCTTAGTTTGATTATGTAATTTTATGTAAAAATTTTAAACGTATGTTTCCCTGGGTAAGAAAAAAATTGTAAGTATATAAACAAGATGTTTTTTTTCCTCATCTTGGTAAGAGTGCTCTCGACCTCGCATAAAATGTTCTCTTACCTGAGAGAAGAGCAAAAATAAGAAAATTGGTGAATCACAGAAATCAATGGGTACTAACAAAATAAGAAAAAAATCATGTATTCAAACCAAAATAAGAGCAAATGCTTCTGCATAAGTCCTATTACTGTAATGACTACTGTCAACAGCAGTTCAGAGGTAAATAAAAAAGGTTTGGAGGGAAAACAACAACATGAACCTTTTCAGTGTGTCATGCTGACTCATTCACTGAGCTAAAACATGACTCTCAGACTTTTACAGAAAAATGTGAACACTGCACACAGTCACCTTCAAATGAATGTGATAAACATGGGAATAATCCAACAAAATGCTACACTGTAAAAAAAAACAACTGTTGTTTTTACGGTAAAAAACCGGCAGCTGTGGTTGCCAGAACTTTACCGTAATAAATACACTGCAACTTTTTCTAACATTACGGTAAAACTATATTAGCACTTTTGATTTCACGTTTAAGATTGCCATTTTACTCCATATCTTTCCGTAAAAAAATAAAAAGATTTTCCATCGAAAAAAACTTTGTTATATATTTTTGTTAGAGATATGGTGTTTAGTACATTTAAAAGTGAGAAAAAGTATTTTTACAAAAAATAAATGCAAAAATTACAGTGATGCTTGTATATATATTACAGCATTTTTTGGTTACAAACACAGTGCCAATGTATTTTACAGTAGAGTAAAAGTGTAAAAAAAAACACTGTTTTGGCTGATATATATACATTTACATTGTTTTTTATTGTTACTGAAATTTAATTAACACATTTATCATTTTACGGTCTTTTACTGTCATGGTTTAGCAGTTTTTCACCGTAAAATCTACAGACATTTTTTACAGTGTATAATAGATTGGATCAGGGTATTTCTGTTATTGTTCCTATTAATCTAATATGAGACTTGTTAATCAGACAATATCCCTCACATAATAACTACTGGATCATATTGCAGGTGCTTTGCTACAACAATCTTGACCACCGGGGGGCGATGTAAACTACTGAAAATAACTGTTGAGCTGAAAACACTCAAATCCTTTTAAGACTAAATTTAATTATTCCCTTTCTGTTCCTTTGCCTCCTCCAGTGTTTCTCTCCAGCTGGTATAGAGACTGATCAAATCATGCCAATCTGAGGAACTTTCTGCATTCTTCAAATATTTTACACTAAATGCTTGAAATGTAATAATGGATTGTGAGTAATATGGAGAAGAATGAGGAGAAAAGCACAGCAATAAGAGGGAGATAATAAAAGTAAGAGCTGTGAGGGATAAAATGTATGCAAAGGGGACATATTATGGGAGAATTGAGTGGAGCTGTGTTGATAGACAGGTCCATAAAATCTAATTTGGCAGTTGGAGTGGGAGCAGAGAGCCCCCAGGTGGACATATTGTATAGTGAAAAGCACAAAGCAGAAGGTGTGGAGTTTATGACTCATTATTGCTTTGATTAAAAAGGGGCGACTGTTTCTATGTGGACTGGAAGACAGGTTTATATGCAGCCATAAGCTGTTACATAATCAGACATTTTGAGTTTTTGCAGACATATGTTACAGATTAGCTGGTGTGTTGATGTTTATCCACAAAAATATGTCTTAATAATAACTCTAAATGCAACTCTTCCAGCTAACAACAGCCACTGTGTAAAATAATCTTGTCCACCTGAGGTCATACTCCCTTTAATCTTGTAATTTGTTGTCTTGTAAGTGAAGCTCAGGATCCAGTATCTTAACATCATCTTTCTCTATATCTTGATGCCAACTCTGCATTCTTGTTTATTTTCTGTGCAACCCTGCATTACCAGATACACAAGGTGAGTAAGTAGGCCAGCTCAGTTCAGCTCAGTTCACTGCAGTAAGATAAGCTCTGTAGTTACCACATATTTAATTCACTTTATTGGAACTACTCAGCTATGTATGAACAGTGCACAGTTGGAGGAGTGGAAGCCCTGCAGTGCAGCTGTCAGCAGGTTTTTGCAAACTAAACCTATACATCTCACAATTTTTCATCCAAACACGTCTTGCCGGCTTTATTCTGTCTGATTTCTAAGTGAAGTTTGATAGCTGTACATTATGAGCAATAACCCCGGCAGTCGTACGTATGATGTGCACATCTGTGAGGCGCAGGCCTAATTACAGTCGGCAGCGTGTGTGGCTGTGTAGGTGTAATTGGAAAATCAACAGGGTGCGTGAGTAGATGTGTAGGCCTAATTGGCAAGTCAGCAGGGTGTGCAGCTGCACCCTGTGCAAACAGTGTAGGAAGGATGAAACAAACATCTACACAACACAAACAACTCTGAGTTTGTGTTTTTGTCTCTGCAGTTCTCCGCAACGATGCACAGAGATGCATGACTGAAAAAGATTTCATCACTGCAGGGTGCAGTATTTGAGCTGTAACAAAACATTTTATGCAATGTCT
Organism: Centropristis striata; assembly: GCF_030273125.1. NCBI lineage: Eukaryota > Metazoa > Chordata > Actinopteri > Perciformes > Serranidae > Centropristis > Centropristis striata. Next base: position 37,102,645 of record NC_081525.1, on the reverse strand, counting down.
TGGGTATCTACCTATTTAAAAAAGTATTTCTATTTAGTTGTAGTTCTAGGGACCCCCACAGGTCTCTAATTGACAAGTTCAACACTAAAGATGTTGTGTAAAAAAAAAAAAAGGGCCCCTTTGTCAAGGATTTTTTTTATTTCCTGGGAAAGCCTGGCCCTAATCATGAAGTACATTTAACAATTATAATAATTTATTAAGCTGTAATTAAAATGACCTGGCTGCCGTCAGTACGTTTACGTCACATGATGACCTGCGGCAGGTGAAAGGTCATCATGTGACGTGACCTCCGTTTCGCTAACGTGCAGAATGACGCAGGACGCTGCAGACACGCAACTGGAGCGTTTATATGGTGAGTTTTATATCTGTTTATTTGACCGTCTCAGCGTTACGCAGCGTCAATATGCGATATAATTTCGGTCCTGACTGCTGCTGCTTTCTCTTTCCACTCAAAGTGACGTAACATTGATGCTGTTATGTGCTGTGCTCGGTTAAAGCTGCTGTGTTGCTGCTGATGTTACAGTGAGCAGGGACAGAGTCTGCAGGACTCTGGATCAGCTGTTGATCTGTGTGAGCTGAATGAGTCTGTGCTGTTGTTTAGTGAAGTTGTGCTGTATAAAGAGTCATTAGCCAGAATAACATCATGTGTTTGATGCATGCTGTGAAACGTTTTGATGTAGAGGGAACTTTAAATCTGCTTTTTGTGTTAAATCTGTTCAGTGTTCGGTACAGATCTGAACCTCCTGAGCTGTGTAGTACTGTGTATAGTTGTATATGCTCAGGAGATAAATAAGTGTAAGTCACGTGTCTGTTATTTGTGCATAATCTACAATACAGGCCAAAAGTTTGGACACACACCTTCTCATTCAATGCGTTTTCTTTATTTTCATGACTATTTACATTGTAGATTCTCACTGAAGGCATCAAAACTATGAATGAACACATATGGAATTATGTACTTAACAATAAAGTGTGAAATAACTGAAAACATGTCTTGTATTTTAGATTCCTCAAAGTAACCACCCTTTGCTTACTAGAATATAAGACATGTTTTCAGTTATTTCACACTTTTTTGTTCAGTACATAATTCCACATGTGTTCATTAATAGTTTTGATGAATCTACAATGTCAATAGTCATGAAAATAAAGGAAACGCATTGAATGAGAAGGTGTGTCCAAACTTTTGGCCTGTACTGTATATATCATATCATCTGAACGTTTTCTAATTTGATGTGTTTTGGTGTTTTCCACACTGTTGTGAAACTTTACTTTCATGTCATTTCTCTTATATATTTATTTAAACAAAGAAAATGCAGTCTACTATATCTGAGGTCAGGTTGATATATCCTAAATTTGAGTTTAGAGTCTATGGATCTGGTGCAGGGAACTAAAGGTGTTACTTTGCCTCTGCATGTACTGGACCAAGTACAAACTTGCTAATATTTTAGGGTTATCCCCTATTTAGCATGTGTCATCTTTTATGCCACAATATGGCAGAGTACACTGTAAAAAAAAATCAGTTTAATTTACGGTAAAATACCGGCAGCTGTGGTTGCCACCATTTCACCGTAAGAAATGCAGTGAGCGTATGTAAATGTAAATACCAGCAAAAAAAACTGTAATTTATACTGAATAATCCCATTACTTTCAGGATAATTGTGTCGTCATGGTATTTCTCCATTCATTTTACATGAAAATTGTTTATTTTTACAGCACAACTGTGTGTTTTCTACAGTTTATGACATTAGAATTTAAAGTTTTATGCTATTCTTTGATTTACAGTAATTCAAATAAAAATGAATTAAAAATAATGTACAATGTTCAATTTTACGACCTATTTCTGATGTAATTTGACAGTGTTTTACTGTAATTTCTACAAACATTTTTTACAGTGTAGCAAATAAGATGTGGTGGTATTAAGTGGCAGTAAAGAAATGTATGGTTTTTTTTAAATCTAAAATGGTAACTTGTGAAGCAGTTAATGGTGTCAGATAGATCCCAAAGCACTGGTCATGAAGATCTCTTCCTTCCCTTTGTGAGCCTCAATTGCTGTTCCAACGTGTCGATCAAGTTGTTGTCCTGTAATAGTAATTTGATCACTCTTTCACACAGTGCAGTTTTGCCAAGACAACGGAGCAAAATGAACATTTTCTGACGGAACGAAAGGTTTTGCATATCAAAGTGTGTGTGTGGCAGTAACAAGGTCCCAGAGACTCCAATCTGACAGACAAAACTGTGTTTTGTGCCAAATTGGCCAATTATTCTACAGTCTGATATCATGTCATTAGTGCACCGCGGTGTTCGGAGTGAAGAAAAAAGGGTCTCAATATTTTTAAGTTTCACTATTTTCAAAATAAGAGTCTTTATGCTTTTGATGGTGGAAAGACAGATTCTGTTTGAGGCTCTTTTAGCCTCTGAGATTAAAAGAAAATGGATATTTGTTATCGCACTCAATCAAAATATCTCATTAATTCATATTGATTCATCCTTTTTTTGTGTGTTAACCAGTCTTGTTTTTCTTTATGTTGTTGTGATGAGTTTTTAACAAATGAAGTAAGGGTTTTCTCTGTTATAAAAGCAGCCTGTGTGACTAAGCTGCAGAATACATCTATTGCATTCAGCTTGTAGATGTAAGTTTATCGGGGCAGTAGAGCAGAATGGTGTTTCATCAGCGGGGGTCTTTTGTCCCGTTGCGGCTCCCACTTTACTTTCTTCAATGCAGCCTTCATTTATACCTCAATCTCTCTTCCAATTTTCCAGTAAACTGTTCTCATTTTTTCTTTTCTCCTGCACACAAAGGTGTTTACCTTCTTTATGTGATGCTCTGTGATTACCTCTGCCATTGTCCAGCTGTGCCAGTTGGTTTGGCAACGAGGCGTCCATGGAAACCCAGGTCAGGGGTCACTATATTGCAGATGCATTAAATTGAAGCACCGTGCCTCGACTTTGAGTGGTTCCTGGGATTCATGCTGTGCTGCTTCCTGTTTAAAACATAAATATTGAAATATTGTCACCACAGCCAGCTCACTGAAGCCTATTTTTCCTGTTTATTAAATAAGAGAAAATACAAAAATGTCATGTCCCTAAAAACCCACTCAGAATGAAAAGCAGTTTTACTTTTGAGTGTTTTTTTGTGTGTGTTTATTTTGTTAATTGAATTCACTTTCCTGTGTTAAAATGTTATTTGATCCTATTTTAAGTATTTTATCTTTTTGTTGTTTGTCCAATTAATCCCCATATATTATTAGATATAAATGTTATTTATTAATCATGCATCTTCCTTTGAAATAAATAACTTGCATATGTGATGTAGCCTATATTTCAGAATTTTTCATAGTTTTTTTCATTTTTTGTCAATTTGAGAATCTACAAGCTAAAATTATTGTACATGTAATTACCTACCCCAGTACACCGAATTACTCTGACACAAAACCACAAACGACTCACATTACACTGGTCTGTGCATTCAATACGATGCTGGTTGACGTGTGTTTGTGTGTGTGTGTGTGTGTGTGTGTGTGTGTGTGTGTGTGTGTGTGTTGCGGCTATATATTTATGTAAGTGTGTCAGTGTGTCAGGCCCGGTCCTGGTGATTAGCCGTGTTTCTGATGTACTGTAACACAATGCTGGCTGGATTAATTGAAAACCGAGCCTCCTCCGAGCCGTTATAGATCATTCACCATGATACGTCTTATCTTGTGCCTTGTCTTACCACAGTCCAGCGGCCGCTGCAGGACTGAAAGCGAGACCGGCACGACTGATACACAGCACACTCTGCCTCGGCTTCGTTGCCCTCCTGTAAGTCAGAGAATCATTTCTAGATCACCAGTCGTTTAAAGGACGGAGCCACAGTGAGTTCAGCCTTTAATGAATAAGACACAAGATGTAGTGCCACAGTAGTAGTAATGTCTGCTAAATTAATTTAATGCAGGATAGTTCACAGTCCATGTTTAATCTGTACAGTGCAGACGTAGAAAAAAAACACCAAGTATTATATTGATTGTTAAGGACTGTGTACAGCCAGAGATTTGAAAAATGAAAATGAGGACACTCTGAAAGGGCTGTTTGCTCTGGACTCCTTAGTTGTGGCAGAAATCCTTATTTGCTTTCTTTCTTTCCACTCTCATATCTGTATGATAATTGAGCCTTAAGTTCCCCCCGAAGAACGACCACTGTCCAGTCTTACATTACAATCCGTCTGTAACCAAGCACAGGAGAGCCGTCGACCTTTCAGAGCAACAACAATGGTGTGCATATGGAACCAAAAAGCAGCCTGGACTTAAGTACAATTTTGAGGTACTTGTACTTTACTTGCGTATTTCCAATTTATGTAACTTTATACTTCTACTCCACAACATTTTGAGCCAAATATTGTACTTTCTAGTTGCTTTTCAGGTTGAGATTTATTATAAAAAACATGATCAATTTAAAGTGATTAGACTTTATTTTTATTATTATTTTATTATTTTTTATTTAAATCTTATAACAGCATATTAAATAGTTAAAATGGATCCTACCTTGAGAAAAGTAAACACTGCTTACATAAAAACATCATAAATAATATTCTAATAATATAGTGGAATATATTTAACAATCTGAGTGGGTTCATACTGCATAACGAGCACTTTTACTTTTGATACGTTAAGTACATTTTGATGCTGATACTTTTGTACTTTTACTCATGAATGCAGGACTTTTACTTGTGTTGGAGTAATTTCACAGTGTTTTATTAGTACTTTTTATTACTTTGCCGTAAGTAAAGATCCAAATACTTTTTCCACCAGTGCCAAAAAGGCAGAGAACTCCCGAGCTGGAGAACACAGTGTCCTCACAAGTGTAGTAATACAACCACATGTATACGTGTCCCTCTGTGTTTTCACCCTATGGACTGTATATATGGTTAACACCCATGTTTGCTCCCATTCAGTGTGTAGTTCCCTCGTCGTGCATTTCCAAATGTTCACAATATGTTGCGTCTCCGTTATCATGTGTCAAACCTATTCACTCCTCCATTCATCACTGCTCTGTTTAATACAAATAACAGGATGAGAGATCACGGCCTTGCTTCGTATGTAAGATGAAGAGGGAAATATGTTCTTACAAGGCACACCCTTCCCCTGTCTCGCTATACATCCTGCATCATACACTGAATGCCAGTTTATAATTAATGTATTCTTCTCATCTCACATGCTGTCGGGGTGAAGAAGGGAATGTAAAAGCCAAAAAATTTCAGCAGCTCATATGTTGTGATCAGATAATGATGATGAACGGCGTTTTTAATAGCGGCCTCCAAATCCATAACGCTGCAAATTTATCTCCCTGCAGAATATTAAGGATATTTTTACTGCAGATTTAGAGCCAGAGAGCTTTGTGGATATGCTTATTTAAAGAGATTAAATTACTTGATTGCAGCCACTGGGAAATTTTATTATCTCCAGGTGTAATTTCATAATTCTCCCCCTGATTGCCTCTGTTCATGCACATCCATTAGAGCAGATGAGTACCCAAAACATCACCTCATTTCAGCAGCTTTTGTTGAAAAGACCCAGTTTTCCCTGAAACCACACCCACGTCACACTGCATGACAACAATTGGTTTCCATGACAATAGATTAGCAGATATGTGTGTTTTGTCTGGATGTAAGTTTTCCCCGAGAACGCTGTGTTCTGTGATATGAAACTCTTTATTCCCTAATAACCTGAGAAATTAAGTGATTGATTATCACTTTCATCTGTGAAGGTCGACAAGCAACATGAAAGGAAGTGAATTACCCAGCATGCCATTTATAATGAATTTATGTGCAGGAAATCTTGTTTCATTGAAAAGCATTCTGCTAAATACCAATCGTCCTCCCACCCAAGTGTCATAAAAGAACCAATACATCCAAAATCAATAATATATATACTTTTATGGGGAAAAATAGTGATTTTTGACATCTAATGTGTCTATGTATAAGCTTTTAAACCCTTAAAAAAAACTCTTTCTCAGTCCTTCTCGTACTCTGACTGTTTTTAATCCATTTACTTCACAGATTGCACAACTGATCACAAGTTGCAATCACAAGATGTGGAACAATCACAGTGTCTGAGAAACAGAACGGGAAAACAGGAATATCTTTGTTGTCTTGCCTGTGTCCTCATTTCTGAGACTTTGCTGCAACACATTCTTACAAATTCAATTGATTCTCACAAACATTCAGATTGGATGTCCCAGGTGTGTGTAGGTGGACACTTAAAGAGACTAAAAAAAACAACAAATCCCAGACATGTTAATTTATTAATTTAAGAAAACCCTGACCTGGGTCAGTTTGATCTATTATTCACAGCTTCTGTCATAGTGAGCATCAGGTCAGGCTAATTAGGGATCGTTCACTGATACTCTTATGTAAAGGGAAATCCTACACACTGCGAGAAGTAAGTAATGCCTACATTACAGTATGTGTACCACCTGATAACACACTGCAGTTACTTAGGTATACGCAGTGGTGGAATGTTACTGCATTGAAGTACAAATTTTGCTTTTCAGATGACAGTTTCCATCCCCTTCCTGTGAAAACAGGAGCCTCTATTGGAACATACTTTTCTATTACTGTACCATAATTCTGCAGTTCTGCATTATTGTGTCACGTTACTTTTCAGGTTGAGATTTAGCATAAAAAACATGATCTATTTAAAGTGATTAGACATTATTTTTTATTTAAATCTTATAACAGCATATTAAATAGTTAAAATGAATCCTACCTTGAGAAAAGTAAACACTGCTTACATAAAAACATCATGAATAATAATCCAATAATATATTGGAATATATTTAACAATCTGAGTGGGTTCATTCTAGATAACGAGCACTTTTACTTTTGATACGTTAAGTACATTTTGATGCTGATACTTTTGTACTTTTACTTAGGAATGCAAGACTTTTACTTGTGTTGGAGTAATTTTACAGTGTTTTATTAGTATTATAATCACCCATGACAAGACAATGTCTTGAATACATTCAGATTCAGCTGACAATCATCGCCGTAACATGATAATGTGGTTATGAGAGAGCAGATCATTTCATTAAGGCTGTATGGGGGTTTTCTGATTTTCTGATTTCACATAGAATCACTTGGTTTCTTCCCATTACATCATGATATATCACCTTTTTTTCAGCATTTATATCAGACTATTAATAATACTGTTATAATACTGTTAATAAAAAGTATAAGTTAGGGTCCTCTTGGACTAAAAACAGAAGTGTCAGTTCTGGTGAGTATTGGCTCATTTGAGGCACCGGTGAAAAAAAGTAGTAGTCTTTACAGGTTTCTTCTGCAGCCAAATAAACTGATTAAAAATCCTCTGCATCGCCACAAAGCTGAAGACTAGCCTACAGTAGAGGATTGAGGCCAGGTAGGAGAAAAAAATAATGGTGGGAGGATTTTTTTTTCATTATGCAGTTGGAGAAAAAATTCTAAATAACAAGAATAAAGTCAACTTTTTGCGTTCTGTAAAGTTGGAAAGATACTCACAAATTAGTTTTTTTTAATTTATTTTTTTACACTGTTTCTCTATTCAAGGCCGAAACTTGTCAGGTACAAGAAACTATTTTGCTATATTGGCCTTGTATAGAGAAACAGTGTAAAAAAGTATATCAGTAGGCCTAATGAACCTCTTCAAGATATTCACAAATGAGTTGTTCCCGTGTCAATAAGTCATCAGAGAAACATTGTTTCAGAGAAACGGCTCGTCTATCCATACAGTTAGGTAGACTGCAAGCTATAACCTGATTTTCATCAATCATAAAATGAACAATATGCACAATATTTAAGGGTTTAAGGAAAATCTGCTTTTAGTTTGAATTTTTTAAGACATATATTAGACGTATTGAGAAAAAATCAGGTTGTAGCTTGCAGTCAACTTTACCAAACTTATGATTTCTTTTTTTCCTCATTTCACAATTTTTTTCTCCTACCTTGCCCTAATCCTCTTCCAAAAACAGGCTGTTTTTCTGACACCATGAAAAGTTTTGAGATGTGTAACAAACAGAATGTGTTGCATTGATGTAGATTATTAAACTACCCAGCAAATACATTACTTAAAATTGGCATATCCATGAACATCTGTACCAGTAAAATGCAACATACACATTGATGCATCAGTAATATGAATATAATATAAAATGTGAATCCAAAAACACTAACAGAAACATTTTACTGTGTAGCAAGTATTTTTAATTTTAATACTTTAATTACATGTTGTTGATACATACTTTTACTTAAGTTTGAGTATGAATGCAGGATATTTTCACAGTGTATCAGTACTTTTAATAAAAGTAGAGTAAAGCATCAGAAGCACTGACAATAGGACATACTGTACACTGTAACAGATTGCTGTAAGAAAACAGCCAAATTGTGACAGTAACATACTGTTTTTTCCATTAAAAAGGTATTATACTGTTGAAAACAATGCATTCTGGGCAATATTTGTAGGTAGGTTGTTGTTTCCCATAAAATATATATAATATATATATATATATATATGATATTTTCTAAGTCTCTTCTTGTCCATATTTTTATGGCTGTATTTTACTTTACTAACTCATTTAGTATATGGTATATTTAAATTACTGAGGTTACAGTGAAGACAGCGCTTAATTTGTAGTAATTGGCTTTCAGACAGTAATATGCTCTATTTACAAAAAATGACTGCATTGTATACTGCAACAATATTGCAACTAGCTTCAGCATAGTATACACCTATAGTACATACTATACTGTGTTTTAGTCTACTGTAAAAATTAATGAAATGCAGGATTTTACTGTAATTTATGAGATTAAAGTGGCAAATATACGAGCTAAAAATGTGTAGATTTAAGAGATTTAAAGTGGTGAATCTGTGAGAAAAACATTGCTTTTTCTCCACTTTTTTCCTCGTAAATCTGCAACTTTTTTCACACAGATTCGCCACTTTAAATCTCTTAAAATTGCGACTTTTTTTCTTGTAGATTTTCCACTTTAATCTAGTAAATTTGCAACTTTTTACCTGAAGTTACCAAATATAGTTCTTTGCCTGATAAAGGATAAAGGATTTTACTGTAATTCAGTATGTGGTTTTATCACAGTAACATACTGTAAAGTAGATAACAGTAGAGGAACTGTAAAATTAACAATAGAATGCTGTCAGTATTTTACTGTTAATTTACAAGACAATTGTTGACAGTGTATGTAAAGACCAACACGTTTCAGCTTGTGGACTTCATCAGGGTTGCCCTGACTTAAATATAGTCTCCTCTTATACTACAAGTGTTTTTTCCACATACTACAAGTGTCTGCAGTTTTGACCTTTTCCGCCTTTTCCCTTCTCCGTGCATCTTGGAAGTAGGTGAAGTAGCACAAGACACCACTGTTCTCCACATTCAGTGCTGAGCTATTTATGAGCAGCAGTTCAGTTAGAACAGGCAGCAACTGAAAATAATTCAGTTTGATAAATTCATTTAACTAGCTGAGATTTAACTGGTAATCAGCTCAATTTATTTGGAGCTTTTCAAGCATTAAAATGTGAACATGATATAGCATTTCCAATCGTTAAAACTAATTACTATTCAGTTTATTTAACATTATTCAAACCAGTGTAAGTCAAAGTAAGAAACCAGTGGTCAGTGTTTTATAATAAAACCGTTAAACAGTATTTTGTGTGCAGACAGTGGCGTTAAAAGACCTTCCTTTTTTTCCCCTAACCTAGAAACTCTCATGAGAAAAACAATAAAGTGTTGCTCTGATCTCACCTAATGTCTCTCTATATTGAATCTGGACCAGAGATTAGATTTAAGCTCCTGGGGATGTCTCTGAATATTACCGAGAGGGTTTATGAGCAGGAAATGATAAATCCATGGCTAAATTCCTCCAGCAATCCAATTTATGCAATTGACTGTATATATTTTATAAATTCTTGATGCTATACCTTGTTTTTTTCCCACACAAGGATGCAGCTATTCGTTCACAGCTCTGCCTACATCTGTATTGACAGAGTGATCGCCTCACTTACATAATGAAATCAGTATTAACCATAAATCCACATAGCAGTCAGCTCCAGATGCTTTGAGTCATCTAATGAAAAAACTAATGAACTTCACACAATTGATGCCACTTACAAGAAAAGATTGACGCTGCAGGTAATTCGAGCAGCAATAACAGGCACAACGAACACTTCACTTTTATAAAAATGTGATGGCTTTGTGTATGAATGTAAATGCCAAATGTGAAGGATGTTGAGGGTGGATGACAAGCTATGCAATAATTTAACTTCCATCACTGAGCTGTAAGTAGGTCCCATCCCCTCCTGTCCTCCTCCCCACCTTCCCTCCTCCGCCTCCTCATCTTTCACCTCCTGTCTCCTTTGTTCTCCTGTTTCTCCCACATATGATTTCTTTTGTGCATCCTGCTTGTCACCGATCAGATACGGTGTAGTAGATCTGACAGATGTTGGCATCTGTTGATATCGGCCTGTCAAAGCCTGTCGGTTAGAGTTATACATGCTGTATAAGTGCCCTGATGAAAACTTTTTTTACACAATATATAATGCACAAAATGTTTCTTGCTGTGATTTAGAAATGGTGTCAGCTATTAATATTTTCATTTTTTTTAAACAGTCGGTAGCCAATAGACAGTAACTGTATTCCTATTTATTCTTTTTTTCCCTCAGTTTTCATTTAAAGCATTAGCTGACATTGTAATACAGTTTTTGAGTAATGTAAAATAATGTATAACAATGTTAAATATTATTTAATAAAGTTTTATATTTGAGGAAGTCTGGCTACATTGGTGCACAATCCACAAAGAAAGGTCTATTTTTATTCCATCTTAAAAAAATTACTATATCGGCCACCAAATCTGTTATCGATGAATTTTCCTCCTCCTAAATCAGTATCGGCTTCGGACTCAAAAATCCCATATCGGTCTGGCTCTACTGTGTAGGCTTGCAACAATATTGTAAATCACATATTCATCTGTAAATGTTTCATGTTTTCCTGTTTCAAAAGGCCTATTGATCAGTGTGTCAGTGATAGCAGGATTCAATTCTGTGTTTTGAATTTTTGGTGGTTTAAGCTTCAACCATCCATCATGTAAATTACTTTTTATTAAATGGAGACTGATGCACAGGGGAAAAGACGATAGATGTGACCTTATAAAGGCTTTATCTATAAAATAGATAAAGGTGAATAGAAAAATTAAATAAATAAAAGACAAAAAATAATTTATGACAGAAACATTGCAAAAATAAAACATTTTAATTAATAGCTAGGCTAAAAGGGTAGAGTCAGACCGATATGGTCTGACTGGGACATAACTCTTAGTAAATGTAAAGAGGTGAATAATATCTCTCCATCTTAATAATAACAATATTTGGATATTATACAGGCTATTCGGCTTTATATACCACAATGTTTAAATTAATTACTCAAAGCTCGCCGGGAGTTGAATGGTCCGCTACTCTGCTGACAGCACCACTGATTTCCTTCCTTTTCACTTTTTATGCTGCCAAACAAAACCAGTTTGTTGTGTTGCAGCTGTTGGACGTCAGCGTTTCACTTTCTAACTGAGAAATTCCTCCTCTTTTTGAATTAAAACTTACTTTAAAACATTGTTTACCTCCTTCAACAAAAAGCTGTGAAAAATTTTAAGTCTGTGCTCCAAATGTAAAATATTCACCGAACTTATTTGATTATATAACTATAAGTACTTTTATTGCATAAACTTCCGTCGCTGCGTATTTCTGTAATATGCCTGTTTGGCTCTTGTTGTTATTTGTAATGGTGTACTTTGCTAATAAAGCTGACTTTAGGGGGCGAAAAATCCTGTTTTTGGCCGTATTGCATCTTTCAGTGTGGTAAACTCTTGAGGCGAGCCATCTGAATCGGGTATATATTCGGGCGTGGTATTTAAATTACGCTTGTTTCGAGCCGCCACATTTATCAACAGCCGATCATTCTTACACTGTGATTGTCGAGATACGATCGTTTGATAAATCGCACGTAAACCCTGTCGTAAGACAAAATATACGCTCAGATCTGCGCTCATTTCTACGCTCATTTGATAAATGAGGTACACTGTGTACCAATTCAATATACCAATCATCATCGTATACCAATATGCCAATATCGGCCGATAATGTCTGTTAACCAATACATCTGTCGGGCTCTATAAAAGGATATAGGTTTTCAGTTAATGTTCAAAGATATCAGCACAAGAAGACTACTTAAGATTGATGCAAAGAAATATGAAGATGGACTGAAATTTCTTCACCTTGGAACAATTGAAAGATGTTTCAGAGGGAGATTTATAAACTAGAAGTGATTGATGACAGCTGAACAGATCTCCTGCAGGCGTCGAGGATCTACTGACTCAGTTGTTTGTTGTCTAGCAGACGGTCTTGGCTTGAGGACATTGTTTACAAGTAAGATGAAAAAGCAGTCATACATGATTATGAATTATTGCAAGCATGAGATGTCCCTTAGACAGATGGACAGACAGAACCACACACTCACGGAAAAACGCATGATCACCTCCAGGCTTGTGCTGGACGGAGATAAAAAAAAAACACCCTAAGGAAACTGTTTTGTATTTTCTCCTCAGGAACTTCCCAACGACTAGGTCTTAATAAGGTTTTTGACATGAGTGTGTTGCTATGAAAAAATAGATTCTTCGTCTATCCTCTGTGTTTGATGATGGCTAAAGTAGCAATTTATAATTATTACATGTAAATTATTTAATTGTGCCTTAAGTTTTCCCTTTCCTGCTTCGTCTTCTTTGTCGTCTTGCAGACAAAAGATTAAGTAATTGACACGTTTTGCAGACAGGAGATTTGACACTAAGGCTTGGTTAAATGAATGAAAATGTCAAGTATCGAATTGTGCTTCTGAAACCTGTTTGCAATTGGGAAAAGTATCAAAATTAAACGACAGAGATTGCATGACAAAGATGTCTTCGGGGCACAAAAACAACCCGTAAAGCCCTGCACAGAGCCCTCTCCTCCCGAGCAGTTGCATAATAGGAGCTACTTTAATTTTGTGTGTTCGACTGATTAATCTGGCTTAGAGAGAATATTAATGCCTGAGTTCCCCACACACATGAACAGAATCATAATGTTCTCATTATAATCACTGAGCTCTCATTTACATCTGATGCAGAGAGCAGCTGTGCCAAAAGTGCTGCGCTGCTGATGTCTGTTATGTAAGGAGCCCAAAGTGCCTTCCCACATTCTAACACCAGGGGTCATAGTTTCGTCGCAGTGGGTTGTTACTCAAAACAATCCTCACCACATGACTCTAATAAAATCAGAGAGGGAGAGGGGGGACGTACATAAACAACGACGTGTCTCTCCCGCTGAGAGAAAAGACTGTTTTAAAGTGGAGTAACCAAACAAAATAATCTAACAATCTACTGAGGCGAGCCTCGAGAGACAACATGTTTGTTTTTATTCTGGAGGAGAGAGGAAAAGCACTGAGGCACAAGAGAGAGTGTATTGTGGTTTGAACAATGCAGTTTATTGTAGAAATTACACACATGTGCAAACACACTTACGTAGTATGGACGTTTCCAAAAAATGAGGTCATTTTTAGTTAAAACAGCCAAATAAGTTTATTCTTTTAAATATCTATGGATGTCTTGGAACACAGGACATGAAAGGTGATTTTTAACTGAGCTGTTTTCTATTCAGAACTAGAGGAAGGTATGAGGATAAGTGGATGATCACAGTTGGTCTGACCTGACCCCAGAGAGCCTGAAGGCTGGAGGATGGAGGAGAAATGAGGGACTGATGGACGGAGATGATGGGGTTTGAAGAAGTAGGCCACCAGGCCAGAGAAAAACACAACAAGGAAAGAAAAGTCAGGATATTCAGTGAATGGAACATACATTTTCTCATTAAACCCTCTGAATACCCGAGCCATTTTTTCTTTTAACATTTTCTCACTGTGGTCTTGTATTTCACTGCAGTAAATAACTCATGCAGCTCTATGGAATCAGCACAAACATGACTAGAAACTCAAAAATGTATTTCGTGCAAAATAACACAGTTACAATGACATAAATAAATAAAAAGAAAAGAAAAGAAACAACGCAAGATGAACTTCTCTGATAAAATTTAAGTTATACATACATTTTCCAAGCACCAAGAAGTGTCATGAATATTGGAGAAATTAAATTGATTCTCTGCATGCTATACATATTGAACTATTTACCTCTTCTGTCCTCTCCTCTCTGCTCTGTGTAAACAGCTTTTCTGTCTGATTTTCAGTGAATATTTGTCAGGTGATTGTTCGTCTCAGCAGAGACATTCATCATGGTGTTACAGTGTCGCTGAGGAGTGCAGAATTTCAAAAACGGTTTATTTTTGGGAACATCTTAAATGATATATGTAGAATAAAGTGATTTTGACAAAAATATAACCATTTTAAGCTATTTGGTTACGTTTTCTACAGAAACTCAAAGATTGTGGGCAATTTTGAGGATAATGCCTGATTTACTGTTTCTTTCTATAATAAATTGTACTTTTTTTTTTTTCATATATATCTTTATTGGGTTGTCAGGACATAATACATATTCAATCAGAAAAGGTACAATTCACCCATTTTTCCCCCTTTTAGAACAACCCCCCACCCCCGAACCAGAGAGTTACATTCACAAATTGTACATTTTTGGTGATCTTGTGAAGAAAACCTATGTTTCAGAGGGTTAAACTGAAACAGAAAAGACAGTGAAGAAGGGGAGGGGAGGGGAGGGGAGGGGAAGGAGGAACATGTGCCATCGACCAGAGCTGGGCAGAGGTTTGGGCTGCGAGGGCGTGACAGTGTCCTGGTCTGATTTCTTAAGCGTGTGCATGCAGCTCATACCTGCCTGTGGGTTCATGTTTACATGGGTCATGCTTTGGAAAGTAGGTCAGACACACATGACATATCATGCTGATTCATCAGGGATAAGCAAATCCTCAACAGCATGGTGGTGGTGGCCCATATACAACCCGCCACGCTCATCTTAATTCACCTTTTAAGGATAGAATAGAAATTTGGGACACCGCCTTTGAAATGACAATCCCTGCCTGAGAGTGGGCCTCAGGTCCAGATAGAAGATAATTGGTCATGTCCTGTTTGTCATGAAGGACATTTGGGTTACATTAGCGTTGTCATTTAAAGGAGCAGTGTTTATTGTTTATTGTTTATTGTATCCTTTGGATACCCATTAGTCTTCATAGAGATGAAGACTATTCTTCCTGGGGTCCATATTAAATCAAACAATTATTACACAATTACAGCATTTACACAGATAATACCATGAAGTCATTCATCCTAACATGATTATAATAAATGTATATTATAGACATAGACATATAGTGTGTAGGATTTAGTACCATCTAGAGGTGAAGGTGCAAAACTGAATAAACCTCCACTCACACTTCTCTCTCCAGCTATGGTGACCCTCAGGTAACATAAAAATGCAAAAGGCTCTCTCTAGAGCCACTGTTTGGTTTGTCTGTTCTGGGCTTTTTTCCTACAGTTTAAAGCAGGGGTGTCAAACTCAAATACACAATTAAAATACATTTAAATCTTGAATAAAATCTTGAAACAAAATAAACCTTTTACCGGCAGGTCAGCTTTTTAGTACAATAATAATATAATAATTTGGTATTGGCTCGCGGGCCAAATAAAATTACACTGCGGGCCAAATTTGGCCCGTGGGCCAGAGTTTGACACCCCTGGTTTAGAGCATGTTAATAATTAATTTACACTCATTTCTTCCCTATAAAGTAGTTTTCACTGTTAGTGGTGGACTGGCTAAATCCTAATTGCTCAGGTACATTAAGCACAAAAAAATGATCATGCAGCATGTAACCAAACATTACTCTTTATACAATTTCCTTGATATCAGCTTCAATATTTAGTTTTGCTCCTTTTAGAGCCAAATCAAAGGTATATTATATTTCCTGCTAAAGCTAACCTAGTATTAGCCACTGCTGGTAGATAACACTGAAAGCCTTTAAAAGGCAAAGGCACAAGAAACATGATGTTTGTCACTGATGTTAACAGAGATTGTTTTATTAAAAAAACTGAGTCTTCCAAACAAGCTGCAGCTGGTTGCAGCAGGAAATCAGATAAGCGATTATTTTCGAGTAACTTCTTTATTAAAAACAACAGGAGCTTGTCTGGCTGCACTGTAAACAGATACACCAGTTCCTCTTCTGTGGTGCTTGTGGTGAAGCAGCTGCTTTGGTATTGTTTGCTGTTACTACCAGTAAGGTGTTGTCTCTAGGAATTATATTTATGCGTCCATATATCATAGTTTATTAAAGTGCACCCTGCAAGTCAGTGGAAGCCCTGAGAAAGATTTTGTGCAGCCCCGAAATGTGACATGAAATTCATTATTTTAAAACTTTAATTTTCAATAGCTTGCAATAATCATAAGTCATGTTTCCATCAAAGATGGTAGAAGATTTGCTTGAGTAAAGCCTGATGGAAACACCCAAATTTGATAAAACCTCCGAAAAATGTGCATGAAAGTTTTTACGCTCACTTGAGGTCGTTTTTGTCTTTTTTAAAAAATACTTAATACGCTAAGCGGGAAATGGAAATGCTTTCTCCTATTAAATTCTGATGTAGCGAACATTTAACTCATGACTGATCAGCTGTTTCTGGTCAAGACGAGCTCACAATCTCTACTTCTTGTACTATAAACTGAAGGATTTGCCTTCATCAACACATTACGCTGCCATCTTCTGATGAAAGTACGTTAATTCAGCTTTGTTTATTCTCTAAACCAGTTGATTGAAATGTCCCTTATTCGCATTTTCTTTAATGCTACATTTCAGAATTTTGCTTCAAAATTTGCTTCAACCTTAATGGAAACACAGCTATAGACTGTGTTAAACAAGGACGTAGTCCCCTTGATGTTACCCATTAGTTCTGAAGGGCCCAAATTCTCCTTATTCAAAGCAAAGAGGTGTGCTGAATGAAGCTAATTTGCCGAAACAAGTCACCTTTGACAAAACCCACCTGTCACTCAAAGCAGCCATGGCCTTAATTATGCATCACTGTAAGCCTTAATATGATTTAAACTTGTACGTTATATAAAAAATAACCACTGTATATATATAAAGAGGACATTTTAACATAGGGGCATCAAGTGGTCATTTGAGTAACTGCAGTTTTTGATAGATAGATTGATTACTTTATTCATCCCCGAAGGGAAATTCGGTTGTCACAGCAGTCCGGTATTCAAGTACGATAAAATACAATAGAATAAGATACTGAGGTAGCATAAATAAAAACAACAATAGAAAAAAACACAGAATAGAACAAGGACACTTAAGAAGTTAAAAAAAGAACATCAGTTGGTAGGATGGCAAGATGATGGTAATAATTAAACTGGTGATATGATGACAACAATGCTATAGTGACTAGACGGTATATAATAATAATAATAATAGTACAGTATATGTAATAATAGATAATAAACAATATAAAAATAAAATGAAAATGAAAAATATAAATAAAGTAATTATAAGTAAAATAATATGATATATAATATATAATAGTAATAATAATAATAATACATTTTGGCACTTTCGCGTTCATTTTTCAGTGGCAGTTGCAACCTGTGTACAATATAATACTGTCAAACTGATTTAGATTTTTGGTTGGGTATGAACTTTTACCTAGTGATCTATGCAGTGCACCTTTTCATGATGAAATTTTGTGCAGTGAATTATCAGCAAAGTATGATCGTATGATTGTTTTCATATTTAGCCGAAAGGAAGAAAGCTGACCTCATTGAGAAGGCCTCTATCTCTATCTCTCAATCTCTCTCCGCGCAGAGGTAGATACAGTAGAACGTGTGTGAGTGGAATGAAGAAAAAGACGAAGATGGGCCACCTGGTCGACCTTCAACAGCACTTAAGTGATAGATGGTTTGTCAAACACTCTGATTGCCACAGGCCAAGAATGCAGAGCAGTCATGGGTATAATTTAAGATCTTTCAAGTGTGTGTGTGAAATTTGAAACTTTCCTCCGTTTGAAGGCTCGGACCGAAACACATGTCAGCCATTATAAATTCAAAGGCCAACATTTTCCAAATGTAACACAAGCGAAGAATTGTAGGTGCTCCTTCAGCTGCTCCATGAAAGGTGTTACTGACTGTCCTCGTACAAGCTCCATCGCTTTCTCCAGAGCAGCTGTCGGGAGCAAATGGATCACACATTTCTTTCACACACACATGCCAGGATTATAGCTTGACATATGTGCGTATATGCAAGGACACACATACATGTCCATGCGCACATAAACACACAGGTGTGGCTGAAAACCATTCATCGGAGGTGATCAGTAATCAGCGTTGGTGTGTTAGCAGCTCTTATGGCTGAACGTACAATCCACTTCTCTGTGCGGTCAGCAGGGTGCAGCTGAAAAACAATCCTCTTGACGTAAACAAGTGTGTGTTTTTTTCATGTTGTTGGTGGTTCTTTGAAAGCCAATCTGGTATAAGAGGAGAAAAACAACTGTGTGTGTGCATATCAGTGCCACGCGTCCGTGTGTGTGAGTCTTTGCATGCACATATGTGTGCATTGGTGAGTGTTACCTCACCTTCAGGGCCGATGATTCATTACAGACAAGCCATGGGGTCGGGGGCCCTGTCAGTGGCTGTTGTCATGGAAGCGAGTGTTGGAAACAGCAGATCTCCTTTCAGTATCATCTTCAGATTGTTGGGACATCGACTTGGCTTTCTCTCTCTCTCTGTATGTCACTCTGCTTTTCCTTATTGTCTCTCTCTCATACTCACTCACTTACTCACGCTCTCTGAGATCATTTCATGTTTTTGTTGGTTTTCATTTCATATGGATGTCAAATAATTCATGAAAACAAATAATTTTTTGTCCTTGATCTATTTTCAGACTACTAGTTCTGAAAAAATATGCTAAAATGCTATCTGGTTTGTGTTAGGAATATTGCCAGAAGATCTAGATAACAATAATCAGAGGGTATTGCCCCCCACAGTAGCACAATCGAGAGAGAAAGTTAAGGATGTTTACTATATGGAAAATATAACCGCAAGGTTACACTTGAAAACTGATGTATTCCTGTCTAAATGGTCCCCAATTATTTCACATTTTATTAACTGATATGACTTTTGATCTGATTGATGTGTTCTATATATGTGTGTTTTGCTTTTGTCTGATTTATTTATTATTCTTTAACTATTTTATTTTTTCCTCCTTCGCCATTCAAATATGAATAATGTTGGACTCCATGGACTATCTCTACCCCATGTACACCTGTGCTGTTTCTTTGAATTTGTGAATGTATGACTGCACCTGGAAAAAAAGGAAATAAAAAGAAGTTCAAAAAAAAAAAATGCTATCTGCTGCAGCATGACTCCCTGCACTGTAAAAAATGTTTGTAGAAATAACAGTAAAGCACTGTCAAATACATCAGAAATGGAGCGTAAAATTAAAAATTCGATCTACTTTTAATTACCGTAAATCAAAGAATAGCACAAAACTTTTACTTTTTTCTGTCATAAAGTGGAAGAAACACACAGTTTTGATGTAGAAATATAACATATGGAGAAATACCATGATGTGTGAATGAATGACACAATTACCCTAAAAATAATGGGAATATTCAGTCTAAATTACAATTTTTGCTGATATTTACATTAAATTTAGAAAAGAAAATCCACTCACTGTAATTTTTACGGTTCTGGCAACCACAGCTGCTGGTATTTTACCGTAAATTAAACTGATTTTTTTTTACAGTGTGGTGGACTCACTCCAGGTCATGCTCTTGTCTTTTTTTTCTCAGAGAATCTGCAGTTACATTAATTTCCACACTGTAGCGCACAGTCACACTCCCCATTTACACTGAGACCCTGTGACCCAGCTGTATGCATGGCTGCCATACATTGTGTATTGATCATCGATCAGCTTTGCATGTCTCTTTTGTCCTCATTGATGTTGAAACAGAGGCTGGCCTTGATGAACTGGTTTGTAGAGAAAATTTGTACGAAGAAAATGTGGAATGCAGCAGAGACACCTGTGTGACTGATTGTGTTTGCATATATAGTTGTGAAACATTGTGGAAAACCTTTGAATCTTTTGAAACGTTTGAATGGACGACAGACTGAAGCACAGTACAGTATAGACATTTGTTATGGAAGTCTGTATTAAGAATAAATAAATATGCCTATGAAATAAAAAAATATAGCTATGAAACAAATCTGGAAATAACTAATTGAGATAATAAATATATAAATAAATGTAAATATAAATGTATAAATAAGTTTGGTATGAACACCCCATTATTTAAATATAAGAAATGGAAATAAATAGAACGTGAAATTAAAGTGGCATCAAAATCACCTATGTTTATCATTATTTAGGTTGATTTATAAATGTATCTATATATTTATTTGTCCACCTTTTTGATATTTTGCAAATAAAAATCTTTCTATTCATTTATCCTCTTTTTAAAGTCTTTTTTTAGTGTCACTTTGTGGTCATTTTGTATCTCTTTGTGGATGTTTTGCATTTTGCATTTAATTGACTTTTCTCAAAAAAATGTCAAATCAACAAACAGTCAAATCATACAGAAGTTAAACTTCAGCCTTCAGCCTCTGACTGGTAGAAACCCTTTGCTCTGTATGAGCATGTGCAGACATGTCCAGACATTAGATAATGTTGACAAAGTCCAGAGTTCCTCTTCAGTTCAACATATTTCATTGCTCCCTCACATGATTGCAATAATGAAAGATGACATCGCTCTAACAAAATGTGTTGTAACGGCAGAAATGAGGACAGGATTTGCACTTAATTAGCAATGAAGGGAAGGGTGGGAAAAATAACAGCAGATGGCAAGAATAAGATATGAGGTAATGAACTTTCAGGCCTTACAGAAAGAAGCCACACACATGCCTTTGCATCTTTGCAGCTGACTGGATATTCAAAGGCCGCTATGGGAATGAAGGGACTTGATTTGGCAGCTTTCACCTTTGTATGCGGTAATTACATGATCTCATCTGAGCCTGGATCACTTATATTATCATAAGGAGATAATTATTCCAGTCTCAGTCGACTGCTGTCCTTTGCTCTGATCCATTCTTATTTAATATTCCTCCAAGACTCAATTTTTATCTCACAGTCATAATCTCTTCTGGGTCCCTGTATTCTCTATTAGGGCAGTCTAAATCTATGTTTATTCCTTTATGCTTTTATCAAACTGCTGTCACAACTCTGCAAATGCTTCTTCCTGTCATGACTGTCAGATGTGATATTATCTGGATGGAGGCGGAGTACTATTGACAGACACCAGGACAAACACTGTGTGTGTGCGGAAGCAGCTCGGACAGATACGCCATGCTAAATGTCACCTCTAATTGGATGCCTATCATTTAGATATTGCCCGTCAAGACCAAATAAACAGTGTGACTCCTGATGACAGGATGTGAAGCTAATGTGTACCTGAGGGTAATAAATTAAGACATCTCTAGTATCAACAGCTGCTGAGGGAGGACAAAATACCAAGGCAAAAGTGAACTGAAGGGCATTCCAGCTCACTTCTTGTCTGTTTGTTTAGCTCATTAGCTCATGCTACCCATGTCACATTTAGTTCACCTTGCCACAAGCGCAACACCATAGTTGATGAGGTCTTAGCTGAGAAGCAGTTCTCAGTGAGATCATGTGTCTACAAAACAGAATCAGAATCGCTTTTATTACCAGGTATGTTTTCACATACAAGGCATTTGCTGTGGGTAAGTACTAAAATATGAAATAGATTAAGGCAAGTACTTCAACCAAAAAACAGCAGCTTGAATACAAAATACGAAGAATAGAAAATGTCAACATAAAAACATTTATACATACAGTAGTGTTCAAAAATAATAGCAGTCCAATGTGACTAACCAGATTAATCCAGGTTTTTAGTATATTTGTTATTGCTACATGGCAAACAAGGTACCAGTAGGTGCAGTAGATTCTCAGAAAACCAACAAGACCCAGCATTGGTGATATGCAGCTCTTAAGGCTGTGCAATTGGGCAATTAGTTGAAAGGGGTGTGTTCAAAAAAATAGCAGTGTCTGCCGTTGACTTTACAAACACAAAACTATTTTGTACAAACTTTTTTGTTTCTAGGATTTAGCAATCCTGTGAATCACTTAACTAATATTTAGTTGTATGACCACAGTTTTTTATAACTGCTTCACATCTGTGTGGCATGGAGTCAACCAACTTGTGGCACCTTTCAGCTGTTATTCCACTCCAAGATTCTCTAACAACATTCATCAATTCATTTACATTTCTTGGTTTTGCTTCAGAATTTTTGATGTCACCCCACAAGTTCTCAATGGGATTCAGGTCCGGGGATGAATGAAAGATTCGTAGGTCGACCCATAGGTCATTTGTACAGGAAGCAAAATATGACTCGGTAGTAATTGTGAATGACGGTTTTGCACTTGGGGCAGGTGGGAGTCGAACAAATGTCGGACTTTCACCAGGAGAAAGGGGTTCATGTCCCTGTTCCATAAGGTGAGTTTACCACTTAAACCAGGTTTATTTGGTGAGTCTGACTCATTTTCATTTGATTCGGCTTCAAAAAGCAGTTTCAACATAGTTAAAGCTTAGTTACTGCAGCAACTTGTGCTAAAAAGCTTAGCATGCTCGCCATGGGGAGCTAGTAGCTAATCCTCCTTAACACTGTTAGCTCTGTCAGCACCATCACCGTTGTTAGCACTGTTAGCCGCCTCCAATTTAGCTCTGCCACTTCCATGTTTGCCTGTGAGGTCAGAGGTGAGCTCTTCATGCAGCTAATCCCGTCACAAACTGAAGGTAAATTAGTGAGAGCTGTGCGGAAGGCAATCCTGGCTCAGACTGAATTTTGTTCTGAAAGCCAAGTAAGGCACCTTTAACAGTATATCTTCACAAGAAACTATGACAACTGGGCAGCTTGCTTAGGAAGATCATGTGATTCAATTAGAAGCTATAGAAGAGCTTCTAAATAGACAATTATTTTTGGATGTATTGTCAATCTTAATGAAAACTAATGTGACTTCAGTCTTGAAATTTCACACAGCTGTCAGGTCGTCCTTCAGCCTGAGGAGGAGGAGGGAATTATTTGTGACAACGTCTAACAAGATGAAAATGGAGAAGCACCGTGCAGTTTGGCACAGTGACCCATTGATGTGAACCTGGTGCAGGTGAATGATAGGTACAAACCAGATTACAGCCACACAGAGAGTCAGAGGGAGAGAGATTAGTGGGCATTTGAAAGGGGAGAAGGGAGAGGATTTGGTAGGATGAGGGAGAGGAGAGGAGAGAGGATTATGGAAGCCAGAGCTTGGATCCTAAAATAATCCTTTCAGTATACTGGGCTTTATGCGCCGCGGGGCAGAGGCCAGTTCGAGCTATTAAATTGTCATTTCATTCACGCACAACACTTCCGAATGTGTGATCATCACCACCGCCACCTCTGTTTCAGGAGGAAGAGGTGTTTGATTTCTTCTTTAGTTTCTGGCTCTCTGGCCCAACACACACAGAGTGCACGCATGCACACATAAACACACACAGAGTGCACGCACACACACATAAACACACACAGAGTGCACGCACACACAGCGGCAGGCGCGTCCATTCCATCTGCCTTAATCTGGAAAGCTGGTTCGGAGCTACATGCCTGTATCCGAAGCTCGACAGTTAAGCGCCTCCTTCTTTCCATGCTGCCTGTTCTAATTTGGGGATTGCCATGGTTACGTAAGATTCAGGGTCAGGGGGTCAGTGACGTTGCAGGCGAACACCGGATGGATGTGTGTGTGGCTGCTTCATGGCGACAGAAGGACATAATATAACCTCGAGAAAGATGGCAGATGAGGATCAGGAAGGAAACCATCACACTGACAAAACCAACTAAATGGGAGGAAAAGGAAGTTTACAACCAGGAGAGAAAATAATAAAGCAAAACACTTTTCCCAGCATTGTATTTTTAAACATTGCATTCAGGAAGGAGCAGATACATGCTTTGCATTCATGTTGTAATGGTTTTTTTTTCTTAATTTTCTTGTAATTGCACAAGTGTGAGAGGGAGGACCTACAGTGTAGATAAAAGTGTTCACAAGCATGTAGACAAACAATAGAGAGGCAGGAACATAAAGCATGCATAGGTGGAGCTGTTTGCGAAAGTACAAGCTGTGATTTAGTCATTCAGGACAAAAGCGTTCACAGTGGAAAAAGACAGAAAGACAAGCAGGAGACTCACCACGCATGCACACCAGAGAGACAGGAGAGGGAGGGGTGTGAACGCTCTCTGTTGCTCCACTAACCTACTTACCATAATCTCTCTCTTCTCCTCATTTCATAACTGTGCCTGAGTTACATGATACACTCGTCATCTTACCCACGCTTGCAAATCAATTATTTTCATCGGTCTGTCATTAATGGTATTTGCTTTTGTCCTAGGTTGTTACTCTTTCTCTTACACACCCACGTTGCCAAGGGTGGAAACAGGAACGAAACAGCACCCGATGAACTGTAATAAACTAAAGATAGAAATGCATGTACATACATGCCCACATAGATACATACAGTCCATACAGTACATGCAGTACATACATGCATGCATGACATTTTATTCTACTTTGTGAAGCATTTTCCTCCCAGAGATTTGTAGAAAACTTCTGATCAGATTGGTTTTAAATGCACTGAATATTAGGCCTATTAAGATAAGCATTTTATTTAATTTATCTTTTTACACTTCAGGGTTAAAAGCCTTTGTCCCCATTGCTTTAAAACTTATGACTGTGCCCTGGATTGCAACATTTCAGGAAATGGGGAAAACAAAACAAAACAGCACACAGAACAACAACCTGTGGTCACACTTAATTCCTCCACCAAGATTAGTGTTTGTTAATCCGGTGATATAATGCAATCAGTTCTGCAACGTTGCATCCAGCTAGAGGAAAACTGAGGACAGTTAGAACTTCTCTTCTAAAAGAAACGGCTAGTTCATTCACAAATAGATACATACATGAAAAGATATGTTTTATGTTATGTCATATGTAGAATCCCCTTGTGTTTAAATTTATAGTGTAACTGTGGTCTGGTGTTTCATGGAGGTTTTTATGCCTTTTAATGTTGGCCTAGCGTAACAATCACAAATGTTCATGCTGCATTTTTTCTGTTGAAAGGAACAGAAATCGGTGTGTGAGAGCCAACTATGGATTAATAATATCCATCATTTGATGGATAGTTTTGGTGAAAACTAAAATGTACATTCATTACTTGTGCTCCTTAGGGAAATATCGACTGCTGTGTATAACAAATGTGTTGGACTACAAAGCCCTTTGAGGCAAATGTGTGGTTCTCGGCTATATTAGTAAAATATATTTGAATTTAATATAATGGTCATGTTTTCTATAAGGCCGCTGGTTGACATTAAATTCCCATTCTCATCCCGGAATATACCCTTGTTAAGGCAAACTAGATCTTGCAATTTTGCCAAGGTTACGCTACTTATGCTTGCATTATCATGATTCATTAATACATTTAAATTTAAAGCTTGGTTTAAGCTGTGAGCTGCATTTTATGTTGTTTATAGGGTATGAAAACAAACAAAAATAAAAAAAGCTGTATGCTGCTTGAAGTATTAGTAAGTAAGTAAAAATCACCAGTCTAATAATTAATAGATAAGATATATTTATCCTGCAGTGGGTAAATTCAGTCCCGGGGGCAGTTTACAAAGACATAAAAATCAAAAGTAAAAAAAAAAGACATTATATAATACATAAATATACATACATATATTAATATTTCACATAGGGTTTTTCCTGAGGGATTGTTGAATGTAAAATAGATTGTTGTAGCCTATAAATAAAAAATATATAAAAAATGTTCAAGTATATATAAGGATATACACAGTACAATATAAAAAATAACAGTGAAGTGACATGGTGATATAAGCCTACAGCCTATATATCGTCTCACTGTTAATCGTCTCACTGTTAATCGCCTAAGTCATTTTTTGTCAAAATTAGGTTTTTTGCCTAAATCATCTCCTCATGACGCCGGCCACCTATGGTAAAATCACCTACATCCTCAGTTGATCAGATCATGAGATTTTACCCCTTTAAGATAATGGCCTATGTCAAGTGTGTGACTTAGGCGGATTTATTATGCCTAAGTCAAAATAAAATGTATATGTGTAGTGACATGAGCATGTCATAAACATGACATGGAATGTGTCATGAACATTAATGACACTTTGAAGTAACATTAATGCTCATGATACTTGTACTTGTGACTCTTATGTAAGCACCTTCAAAATAAAGTGTTACCATATCTTGCTTAAGTCACAAAGGCATGTTCAAAAAATTGCCTAAGTAATTTATTTCTCTTAAGTTACATAATTTACACACAGTGTTATTACTATGCCAATAGCCATCATTGTTACATCATTTTTGAGTGAAATCATCAATAAATGTCATATGTTAGTTTTTTGTGTTTCCTGCAAAACTTGAAAAAATGAGTTAGGTGATTATTTTAACAGGGTGACGATATTGAGGATTGTCATGGAGAAGCCTCTAAAATGTATCGTAGCTCCTTTTCATTTGGAACTAGTGAGGAATTAAAAATAGACACTGCTGCTGATTGTAATAGTGAAACTATCTCCCAGTAAATAAAACTGTGCGCTTGTTATTAAACAGTTCCCACGCTGGCTGGCTGTCTGACTGAATTGACACACTGCCACACTTTCCCACGCACGCAAGAACCTCCTTAAAGCGCGCGCGGAGAGGTGGCGCGCGCGTCAGATCACGGGGCACGAGGCGGGCGGACCGCGGGGTGAGGATCATGTGTAGTCCACGCGCCGAAACTAGGTTACAGCGCGAGCAGTGGAGCAGGACGGAGCTGTGAGGAGACGAGGAGCTGCCGCTTTATTACCGGAGAGGTGTTTGATATCAACAGCACGTCTGAGACTGCGCGGAGCGGACACAAAGTCCATAACTACAACACATCGTTGCTTTTATTTATTTTACGATCGTGCGCGTGCAAAGAAAAGGTAGAAAATCCTTATGAGGATTTGGTGTTGTGACAGTTTTCAGCTGCTCCAGTTTGGAGCGAATAAGTGCGCGTCGCTCTCAGTGTTTCTTGACTTCGTTTCCACCTGGAGTTGTATGTCTTCACCGTCAACATGAGAGGTGAGTTTGTGGAAATGTATTATTTTAAAAAAATGCTATGATATATTTTTGAACAGCCGGACAAGTTGTTGTGTTTGTAAATAACTTTTTTGAGTTGCATTTCGCGCGACGAAGGCACTGCTTTGAGACAGTCCAAAGTGCGTAGGCTGCAGGCTCGCACTGAAACGACCAGATTACACCGAGGGAAATTAAAAAAAACACTACTGCAATGTTGCTCATAAAATTATAACTCTTAGGTTAAAAGTTGTTGACTAAATGTTAAATGTTAAATCACATTTTAGGATGTTTGAAATGTCTTTATTTTAATTATAACGCATATAAATGTACATACGTATAGTTTTAAACATAAATGTGTTTTGTTTATTAGTATAAGCTGTAAAGGTTTTGTGCATTTATTTAGTTTTGTTTTTGAAAATAAGTGCGTGTTCGGCTGTGAATTACTTTATTTCGCCGGTGAGTCCAGTTATGTAAGAGAAAGGGAAGGGAGGGAGTGAGCGGAGTGATTCAGAGGCTGTCAAACAGAGTGAAAATCTGCTAGCAAGGGTTGTTTACGGTGAATATATAGTCCCTCTTTTCTTAGCCTTTTCTCTCCTTTTCTATTTTCACTATTCCATTACAGTTTTTTTAATCACTTATATGAGATTACCATTAGTTTTGCAGTTTTATTGTTGACTTTCTTTACTTTTTGATTTTGATTTTTTTTTTTTTTGCCTCAAAGCACAGTTGTGTGTTCAACTCTTTACTGTTATTATAGTTTGTTCAACAGCCAGCGTGTGTTTGTTTTCAGCGTCAGCAGTATGGTGGACAGTGTGAGGAGGGGGAGAAAGACAGAGAGAGAGAGAAAGAGGAGGAGGTGCTCCATTGACCTAGTTCTGTCATTGAGGATTACAGCTGTGTGTGTGTGTGTGTGTGTGTGTGTGTGTGTGTGTGTGTGTGTGTGTGTGTGTGTGTGTGTGTGTGCGTGCGTGCGTGCGTGTGTTTCCCTGAGGGTGCATGGTCCATGGTTACTCGTCATTACAAATGAAACAATGTTGATTACTCAAATCAGTTGTGAGTACAGAGTGTTCCTCTTTAAAATATGGTGGATATGTGCTGCACCAGAAGAGCCTGATTTTAGTGCACCTTGCAAGAGGAATGCTGCTTTTTATTAGTTTTTCTCAGAGGAACATTTTTTTTAATGCTAAGTGGGGTTTTTATAACATATGACATATAAAAACAATATTAGTACTGGACAATTTTGAATAAAATATGAAATTCTGATTATTGTGACTGACATTGCAACTGATAACTCACAATATTGGAGTGAATTATCTTTTTTTAAACATCATTATTCTCATTTTCTTTGAAAAATATGTTTAAAATGATTATTATCTGCAGAAATTACAATTTTTAGACTGGGACTTCTCTGCAGCACCACAATATGAAATTCAGAATGGTATTTTGACACATAATTTGACTAGTCAATTTTGTGTATATTAAGATTAATTGTTCAGCCCTGCATATTGTATAATATATATATAATGCTTGGATTTATCAGGTTACAGTTGTTTTGTGGAGTTGTGATGTCAAAGCCATGCACCGCTGCGACAAGCAGGATATGAGCACAGCAAGCCCACATGTAACCACGAAGCACAGCAGGGTCCAGTTAAGCTCAGTTTCCTCTGTCAGCTAAGGTTACTTACATCAACCACAGTATGTGTCATCCCAGTCAAGCACGGCTTGTCAATCTGATTTTTGTAGATATAACACAGTATCCACCCTGTCATCCTCGGTCTTAAATTGAATATGAATTGACTGTATGAGCAAACACAGGTTACATAAGAGTATGAATATCAAAAGCCTTGTATGGATGTCATTTTCCTGAGTCACCTGATGGACTGCAAATTGGGTAGTCATACTGGTTATTCTTGTTAAATTTTGCACAAGCAGGTTAAGTAGATAGGATGCAATGGGATCCACTAGACAAAATGCAATAAAGCACCCTCATTTGATGCCTCTGTGGATAAGTTTTGCAGAGCTGCAGCTTTTTAAGAGTGTGCTGGAGCTGAGTTAGCCCAGGATCAAAGGTAGGATAGCAGTAAAAAAGAAAAGGGTGCTCTCTGCTCTCCAATCCTCAAAGTCATTATCTGTTGCAGCCGTGGGGAAGTTCACAGCAAGCTACAGTATGTGTCAAGCTGCACTTTCTCTCTGACAGCTGCACGTTAAGATTCCTTTCCCTTATCTGGTTTTAACCAGATCTTTTATCTGGTTCTGGTTTTAACTCTTCATCCAGCTGCATGTTAAATGCGATTAAAATGTTAAATTGGGTAATGTTAAATCTGTAAAAATCTGCATATCTTTTGCATAGTTTTGACTACTAGGTACACAATTTATTGCAGCACAATAATGTATACGATTACAAAAAAATAATATTTTTCTTTGCAGTATCTTAAGTCATTTTGATAGCCCATATCTATGTTCCAAGTATGTTTAGGGACAAATGACATCAACACAGATGTAGAGATTTTAATTCAAGGTGACTGTGATTGCTGCAGCACAGTCCTAAATTTGTTCCTGTGGCTTGGAGCAGCATGCAAAATTACATGCTGTGAACTGAATTCCTCAGTCTGGTATTGCTTGTGTTGCAGAGGCCCACTTGGGTTTGGGCTTTGAGTTGCATAAACACCAAGATCAAGTGAATGCACCTTATCTTCTCTGATCAATGGTGAGGGATTACAGAGGCACACAGTGTGAAGCCTGGTTTCTTGGCAGGCACAGCATTGTTGTTGAGCATGTGAATGTTTATTATACTGTAAGAAAAGTGGGGAAAGGTGTTGAATAGTATAGTTTCGTGTAGTCAGCATGTTTTTTAGTGAGATAGTCCATAGCGTAAAACATAAGGCATGCAGCAAAAAAAATGTACAGGGAGAAAAGTGAAAGTCAGAAAGTACCACCTGGTTGTGCCAACAGCTGAAATTGTGCACTCCTTCGTGTGCAGTCAGCAATCCAATTAATATTCTCTCTCTTCCTGAAGACTATCAGGAAATGATTATGCTTATTTCATTATTCTGAGTGCATCACAGAAAAACGAAAGGAAATAATTCCAGTTTCTTATAAGTACGGCAGCTCAATTATGGGGAAAAAAATCATAATCATAATTATTTCAATCAATATTGACATTACAATTACATAACACAATTATTAATTAGCTTTGGAAACATTGCGCATTCATTGAACTTTAAAGGGACTTTCTCGAACTTATAATTAAAATTAAAAGCAAATAAAATTGATTGGTTGAAAAATACAATGAATAATAAATAAAAATATGCACATTTAAATAAATAAGTCAAATGAATAAGCTAAAACTATAATTTTGGTGCACTTCCACAACCTACTTAAACTATTAGAAATATATTAATAATTTAAATCTCATAAATAGAAAATAATAATAATAATTGCATATACTATATTGCAGTTCCCTGCATAATCTACTGAAAACCTCATTAACATGTATTTAATATTTTGATAAACTATATCCAACATATTTCGGTCAGTTACTCAGCAAAAACAGGCAAAATTGTGCTTCTGTAAAGTAAAGGGAGCGTTGGATTTATAACTTATATAATTATAATGTAGTATATGATATTCATCTAATTATCTTGTTTTTTAATCGTTAGGAGGCAATCTCTCAACCCTACTTATAACACACATATTTTTTATTCAGTGTTACTCAACAGCATCTCTCATTTCACTGCTGTTGTATCTGCTGAGTAGTTACCTAAACCTGCAGAACATTTTTAAGAGTTTGGGGTTAGTGTCAGGCCATATTATACTATACTATCTCTAGGTAGGTCAGTGGGAGGAGAATAAGAAAAAAAAGGCAAAGTCATTACTTTTCACATGCAGTAGCTGTATAGAAAACATATGGTGGTTGAGGCCCTGAGGATATTTCTGGATATTTATTAAAATAACTGCCAACTTTGATTGTGCAAACCCTCTCAGGTGGTTACTTATCTTACAGTTGCACAATACAGCGTACATGCTGTAGAGGCCCCAGAAGCCCCTCGGAATGTAGGTTAAGTATACAGTATGTCAGGTAAATGTAAAGTGCAAGATAAATAGGACCTTGGACTCCATTTGATTAGCTGGGATGAGAGGGCAAAGTCTCTCCAGCAGAGGTTTTACAGCACTGATGGAGAAAAGTGCTGACCAACGGACAGTGACACACTGACACAGAAAGGACTTTAGATTGCCAAATCGAGCATAGAGTTAGCATATGGTTGCACTTTTTTTTCTTTTAAATGGGATTATTGTGACTGATATAGCATATTCTAACTTGATCAAATATTGCCTCTTCCTGCGATTCAGATATTGCTCTAGTCCATATTGCAATTTTGATTTTTGAGTTTATTAAATTCGTTTTTTGACATTTTTCCATACAGTTTATACTGGATATAAGCCCAATTTACTCTCCAAAACTCAAATTAAATTATATATTTCAAACATTTCAGCTATTATTGCATCAAGCATAACTACTTAGATGCTTTTTTAAATTTCAATAATCTTAAAATTAAATAATCTCTGTTAATGATACATTTGATGAAAAAAAGTTAATGAAAAAAACCCCAGCATGTTTTGAGAGACATTTAAACACACTGAATGGTTGTTTTTCCTTGTTTGCTTTCTTGGAACCAAGATACAAGGAAATGCTCAAAATAAACTCAGAGGAGAATAAAGAAACTGTTGTTCAGGCTCATGCTGCAACACAACAAACCAAAAAAAATAAAAACACAGAGTAGCCTGTTTTAGCTGTCACCCTAATAACTTCTCTGCACACTGTTATTTACACTAAACAGTGCTCAATTGTCTGTGCTGAGTTGTGATTTTCATTTGCCAATAGCCAGAACGGCAGAAGGGATCTCTGGGCAGCCAACTGCACCAGAGTAAAAATAGATTTATGGTGTCACTCAAACACAGCTGAAATTTCACTCAAATACTTGACATGCTGCAACAAGTTGAGAGCTACTATTAGCTAAGAGTGTTCCCTCCACTGCAGCGTACTGTACTCGATGGTTAAGTAAGTATTTCCAGATGTTGCATAAGTTGGAAAAGCCAGACGTTTAACCCTGCCAGTTTCAGCTGGTCATCCATCTTACAATAATCAAACCTTACATTGTTTTCTTTCCAAACCATAAGGAGGACTCCACCCTCCTTTTAATTTACTGAGTCAGATTCGGTTCCACCTTAAAACCTGCAAGAAACCAGATTGTGCTCCTTGTGCGGCTTCCACCACAAGCCCCTCCCCCTTTTGCTGAATGAGAAACTGTGTCAGTGGAGCAGCTCCTGCTCTCTGGGCCTGACGGTGCAGCTCGCTCAGCTGACTGGCAGGTGAGGCGGCGAGTCGCAGACAAAGCCGCCCCCTCAGCAGCCAATGGTAGAGCAGGAGAGTGAGGGAAGATCGTCACACTGTTGCCAGGACAACCACCTTTGAATGAGTGTGTTCGTGGAATGCGGCCAGACGGCAGTTATATAACAGGCTGAAGGGAGGGGTGAGGCGCTGGAGGGGGAGCGATAAAGGGAGCAATAGAAAGGTTTTTTTTTTCCATTGCCCTTTATTTATTTATATCCCTCAGTTCCATTGACCAATAGGAATGTCACCCAATTAGAAACATTAAAATATGTCGCCTACATTGCATAGAAAGTCTTTGTCTAGGGAAATTGTTAAAGATTTTTTTTTCTGTGAACTAAAGATTTTCAGGGCAATCTCAGTCCCTAACCTCTTTTGCTTTGCCTCTTTGTGTGACGCATATCTCTCCCCACACAGAGTGACTCATGTGATTGCTCAGTCGTGAGTAGTTTATCAAAGAGCCTTTAGAAAACAGCAATTTTCTGGAGAGCTGTGATGGCCGGTTAAAGCCGTCTCTGCGATTTACAGGTTACCTAATACCCTCTGTGCCCTAACAAACGTGGTTCAGGCAGGGACTGTTTGGCACACCCTGCTGCTGGAGAAAAATCCAATCTTGCACACAGTCTGAGCAATAACAGTTGCTAGCACTTCTTTTGTGGGTTACAATTGTAGCCCTTGGAGGGTTCAGAACAGCAATTATGGCTTTGTTAACCTGCTAACGTTTTGTATATCTGAAGGAGGCGCAACATGGAGAGAGAGCGAGAGAGAGAGGGAGAGAGAGCCGTGAAACTTTATAACCCCGGGCCTCAGCTAATGCAATTGACCTGCTATTCTGGGCTTGAGGAGGCCCAGCTACTTAGATAAACAACATAATGAAAAGAACAGGCTGTTCCTGTAGTAAGAAGGCTAAGGCCTGCGCAACCAACTCAAGGTGTAAAATGTATACGCAGTTTACTTTGTCCATCACATGATGATGATGATGATGTGTTTTTGACACTTCTCTTGAATCGTCACAATCCTGTCAAATCAGTGTCCTCATTATTCTCTTCATTTGTCAAGAAATAGCCTGAATTTCCTGTGAGAAACTTTGAGTGATTCTTGCTGCACCAAGAATTGTCACATGCAAGGTGCTGGTTGTCTTGTTGAAGTTGGTTTGTGTAAAAAGTCAGGATTATCCAGAGTGAATATTGATTAATTATAGACTGCCTACATTTGATATGATTGATGTATTTTATTGACAATATTTACCATCAGCATGTTACGCCTAAAAAGAAAATGTTAAATGTTCCAATAACTTTATCATGATGCAACTGGTGACCAAAGATATGTTTTCTTGTATCTGTGGGCTGGGTTCTCCATATGTATTGTTACATTTTTTTTATATACTTTGGCTTTTACAAGCATTTTGCCTGAAAATTCATACAAAATTCTTATTTGACATAATTTGTCAAATTAGACATGTTGATGTATTAAATACTCAATGTATTTATTGGTGGAATAAGTGAATGAAAGCAATTTGACTTTGTAATATTGACCACTAATTTATCAGCTATATTTTATAATTCATCATTCATCATTATTAGAATATACACAATCTCATTATCAGACAATACTTTTTCAGCCCAATATATCTTGTGCATTCCTGTTATCTATCAATCTTCCAGTTATTTGTTATTTATCGATTAGTTGTCTGTAAAATATCAGAAAATGCCCGTCACAGTTTGCCACAGCCCAAGGTGACTTTATTAAATGTTTTGTTTGATGATTAACTGATGTATGTAACTGTTTGATTTTCTGTGCATTAGCTAATCAATTAGTTGGCTAAACCTTTCGGATCTTGGTGCTATTATGAAAGACGTACAGTGTTAACACTGTCATTATGCAACGACAGCAATAAGTATTTAATCACATTAATTTTCACTAAATCCATGTATTTATCTCTCTCCCTCTACAGCTCAAATAGAGGTAATTCCGTGTAAAATCTGTGGGGACAAATCATCAGGGATTCACTATGGTGTCATCACCTGTGAAGGCTGCAAGGTGAGCTATTGCACATCTCCCTCATCGATTGTTATTATCTCCATTCCACTCAGCCCAATAAATGCATTTTGCTTGTGATCTACATTCAGCTGCTAGCAATGGAAACCACTGATTCACATTTGGTGTGTGTCTTTTTGTCTGTAGGGTTTCTTCCGACGCAGCCAGCAGAACAATGCTATGTACTCCTGTTCACGACAGAGGAACTGTTTAATTGACCGGACCAACCGAAACCGCTGTCAACACTGCAGGCTGCAGAAGTGTCTGGCTCTGGGCATGAGCCGTGATGGTGAGTTCAGCAGTGCGATCTATATTTAATTAACTCAGAGTTTCCACCTCGCATTTTTCATGTTGAATGAGTCATGGAATCCTTGTTAGACCTAGACCATACCTTGCTGAATGTTTAATTTTTGTCCTGACATCCTCCTGTTGCAGCCGTCAAGTTTGGTCGAATGTCCAAAAAGCAGCGAGACAGCCTGTATGCAGAGGTCCAGAAGCACCAGCAGTCCCAGGAGTGTGCGGGTCTCGGTGTCCGCGAGGAGAAGATTGACATGGCCGACCACGGGCGCACATACAGAAGAGGCTCCAGCGCCGCGCTCAGCGACCTGGACGACATGACCATGCTGCCAGAAGGCCTGCTGTTTGACCTGCCGCTGACCCCAGAGGACGCAGGTGGAGAGTACTGTAACCTGGACATGCTTGGCGGCAGCGGAGGCAGCAGCTCATCCTCTCAGAGTTCACCAGAACAGACCAACTTGGACTTTGTAGACGGCAACTACAATATCAAGCATGAGTACCAGCTGTTGCACGACTCTGGACTCTTCTCGCATGCTATCCTCAACCCGCTGCCTGAGGGCTGCTCCCTGCTTGAGATAGGTCAGTACAGATCCTGTAACATCTTGCTACTCTATAATGTCGGACCATTATCATTCCAAGATTGTCCAATACTGACACTTTGTCACGACCCTCGGTATCTGATAACAACACCCAATGTAAGCCCATCCACGGCTAATCTTAATAAACATGAATCTCATTGCAAAAACCTTTCTCCTGTGTAGAGCGTATAACTCAGAGTGTGCTGAAGTCCCATATTGAGACGAGTCAATACAGCGCAGAGGAGCTGAAGAGAATGGCGTGGACCTTATACAGCCCAGAAGAGACGCGCTCATACCAGACCAAGGTATGTGTGACACATTATTGTCCTGCAAGCATATAACGTTTATACACATTACAAAAATGGGGTTTATTTGGGTATATCTACCAGATTGATCGATGGTCAAATAAACCATAACTGTTCTGTATAGTCTAAAATTAAAGTTACACATAAAACATGATTTCACATCACTGTTTAGCTCAACATGCTGTTTTGTGGGCTTAGGCGATATCGAGGTATTACTAAAATGCCCCCGTTTGGGGATATTTTGGGTTTCGTTCTCATCATAAAGGGGTGCCAGCCAACAAGCAAGCCACATGATTTGTCAGTATCAGTATTCATTATTCTTAAGGCCAAGACTTGTCTAACTAGGCTTATTACATATTAGACACACAGCATTGTAGTCTACACAACCTCGTAGAGTACATTGTACAATGACTTCTATCACAAGCGTGTTTTTTTTTGTTTTGTTTTTTACACAAATACCATCATATCAGGAATGAAGGTGTTATGAAAGTGTGAAAAGATGGATATCGACCAAGCCTGTTGTGTCTCATGTACAGAGTTTGCAGAAGAATGTTATCATGTTTTAACCTTGCAAAAACATGAAATGGAGAAGAAAGACTACTTGAACAAGTGTTCCCTTTTAATCACCATAGTTGATTCTTACACTGGGGTTGTAAATCTAAACATTTTTATCGCACATCTTTTTGCAGACTTCTTGTCTCTCTAGTCAAGGTTGTAGGAGATATAAGAGACATGAATCAAATATTATCAACATATGTCGGTCAGGACGTCCTCAGGGAAATCACTCTACTAGAGTTCAGATAAGCACAAAGTCAACGGAGAACAATGGGACACAACTTGTATGATGCCTCTCATGTATTATAATTATTAACAAAGCTTTCCTCTTTTTCTATTCTAGACAGCTGAGGTGATGTGGCAACAATGTGCCATTCACATCACCAATGCAATCCAGTATGTGGTAGAGTTTGCCAAGCGCATCACTGGATTTATGGACCTCTGTCAGAACGATCAGATCATCCTCCTCAAAGCAGGTCAGTGCATGGCACCAGTATAAAACACACAATATAAGCTAAAGGATTTATAATATGAACTGGATACGGCTCGTTGCTCAGCCTGGCCTCTGAATTTTTTGTGTCTGAGATTGTGAGCGGGAGAAAAACTGCTTTATGCTCCAGGCAAGCAATTCTCATCAGACTGAATAGATGCTGTCTTTGAGTCCAGTCTCCAGTTCTTATAATCCATCCATGGTTGTACACTTTGTGTTGAGCCAGACACCAGTCAAGAGCTGTTTTTACAAGATACAGTACGTGCCCACAGCAGTGTGTGTTTATTACTTTTACAAACTTTGAACTGTAACAAAAACAGCTGTCGTCATATGAACAGTATATTACCCTCGAGTGGTAGCTGACTTCACTGAGTTCATAATATCACATGCAAGCAGAGTGACTTGTAAAGATGGCATAATAGCTTGTTTCAATCATGCTGCATCTTCTACTATGTCATCATACTGTAAAGGGCCTCAACTCATAATTCATGGAGACTTTCGTGTGATCGTTTCATCAAGGTGTTAGAGTGTAAACAAACAATTAATCCTGCAATAGTTTAATGACTGTGAGCAGCAGCCAAAGTATTCTCGCAATTATAATAATTAGATGCAATTATTGATTGTGTTTGCAAGGTGTTAAATGTGTCCACACCTATACATGATCTGAAAAACCTGACTCACACCTGAAGGGCAGGGAAGAGTTACAGGATTATGAATGTAGGCTAATGACCAGCTATAAATACAAACAGGAGCACATTCTTTTAAGTATGTTCACTCTAAACAGGTCAAATCCACAGCATCCTGTTATCAACAGTGATGATACAAAACTCCCTGGATCAAACATTTTCAGTCACTTATGAACCACTGAATTGATGACAGTGTGCATGAATATCAGATACCTGTATGGTGTTAATCGCATCCTACAGGTGTCAGTTACCCAGTCACTCATAATTTTCCATACTAAATTATATAAAATTGCCTTTTCGGTACAGAACGTTTCACTTTTTGTGTTCACACCAGGGAAGATTTAACAAGCATTTGTTTAAAAAAACAAGATGCCTTCTTCTTACAACCTGAACCAATGTAAATTATGGGTCATGTCAGAGATTATGTCACTTACTTTCCAAGCGCTGAACATTGAAAGAAGCACCTGTTTTGTCAAAGGTTTTCTTTTTGTTAAAAATATTATTCCTGATTGAATTTGACATATTTTTTCTAGACCCCTGCATTATCCAGGGCAAAACAAAAACCTCAGTAGACTACATATTAGGGTTGCAACGGTATGACATATTCACAGTACAAAAATATCACTGTTTCATGGTATACAGTATTATACATGCATTACTATTATTAGTGTTATTATATTAATAATTTAATTGAAACTAAAGCAATTTGAAAATGGAAAAATAAAAGTCTCCCCTTTGAAAAAAAAAATACATATTTTTCAATTCTGTAGATAAGCAATTGTGGTATAATGACCTTACATTTTTTAATTATGAAACAGTATACCACTGCAACCCTACGACGTATGAGTATCTAATAGAAGGTTATTTTTTTCACTTTTCTCACAGTTTTTGCCTTGAAGATGAAATATTACAGCCACTTAGTTCTTGTCAGTGTAACTGCTGAACGTGGCTTAATTAGATAATTAACAAGGATTTTAAGTGTGCACGCTCTTTAGCCTCTAATCCAACTTGTTCAGTAATTATCTAAAGTAAATTATTGTATGCATATGTATATGTATATGCTAATCTTGTTCTTGTGTTCTTTTGTGTGTCCGTAGGTTGCATGGATGTTCTTCTAATCCGTATGTGCCGGGCCTATAACCCTATCAATAACACATTGCTGTTTGATGGAAAGTTTGCCACTGCTCATCTCTTCAAAGCACTTGGTGAGTCAACACATTCACTTTGTCTCTCTCATAGGAAACACATGAAACTTTTTTTCTCTTTTTAATGTTCTATCTGTGTCAAAATGATCACAGTCAGCCATTTTCTTTTTTGATGACCTTCTTTTTTTCTCCTTCTCCTGTTCTCTAGGCTGTGACGATCTTGTGAATGCAGTGTTTGACTTAGCCAAAAGCCTGAGCCGTATACAGATGTCTGAGGAAGAGATGGCTCTCTTCAGTGCTGCGGTGCTGCTCTCACCTGGTAAGATTATATATATGTATGGCATACATTTGGTGTATTAAATACTTTTGAACTTTACTGTTGTTTGAACATGGTAAACAGAAATGGTATGCAGTGCCAAAAGTTGTTACTCAAGTTTGACATGCGGCTGCAATATATTTGACAACAAAGAACTGCAAAAGTCTGGCTAATTAAATATAATCAGAGGTCATGCGATGTCTTTTTACAAGAACAAACTGTCAGACACCTAATAACAGTGGTGGATCTCTATAAAAATGCCGAACATGTCAGGGTGACTCACCAGTAAAGAGTCTAACCGCAATGGCCCAGCTCCAAGCCTGACTTAATGCCCTTTGCTGCCTTTTGTCTCTGTCTCTAAACAAAGCATAAAATGCCTCAAAAATATCTTTAAAATTACATGACATAAGTCCTACACTTTCAAATCGGTTTATTTTCATGACGATATATTTATATGCAAATACATATCATCAAAACGATATAAAAAAAAGTGTATATCATACATATTTTTGTTCATGTCGAAAAACCAGCAGCTGAACTTTGTTACAGCAATATTAACGCCATCTGGTCAACACTGCAACAATGTTCTGAGCTTTGCACGTGTGAGCCACATAGGGGCGTTGTTTTGCTAACATGGAGTACGGAGCAAACAAAAATAGGCTTTACCTATTTGTGTATTTATTTATTGATATAATATATATATATATTATATTGTCATTAGTTATAAATTACAGACCTTCCTGACTGATGGAGTTTTACTCCAACTAAAACCAATCTTTGCTTATAGCTTATTCAAGATACTGTAGTTTTACAGCAATATAGTTTAATTTTAACCAATTTTCTATCCAAATGTATAAAAAGAAGCTATATAAAGTGTCTTTGCATCATAAACAAGCTTTTACCAACTCAGACCGAAAAACTTGTAGTGCTGTGATAGATTTTAATGCACTTTGAATGTAATAATTCAAAGCACACCGACATCATGCTGCACCCAAGGTGACACTTCAGTACTGGCACCGAGAAGATATTGACTTAGTGCCAGCGTGAAACTCCTTAATTAATTGTACCCATGAATTCACATGCAAAAGCTGCAAAGTTTGTATCATTGACTTCACTGATCATCTACTT
The DNA here is from genome assembly GCF_030273125.1 of Centropristis striata. Taxonomy (NCBI): domain Eukaryota; kingdom Metazoa; phylum Chordata; class Actinopteri; order Perciformes; family Serranidae; genus Centropristis; species Centropristis striata. The sequence continues at coordinate 37,062,516 of NC_081525.1, read as the reverse complement.
TGCTGGTCATTTTTCCAAAGCATAATAAACAAGTCGTTTATCACTGTGATGACAGCCTGCTGTTAAATCTTGGATGCTGAGTCATAACAGTCCCTGCTGAACACTGCATTACCATGCAGTGTTAATATAACTTTGACATTTTGAAAAGGCATTATGATAGATCACTCATCTCAGACAAGTTTCATGTCTCTGCAAACTAATTTGCATTGTTTTGTGAGGCTGCCTTGAAGGAAATCAATCTAAGAAGTTATAATGTGCTTTGAAAAATGATCAGAAGCTTGAACATGTAATGCTCAGCTCATTTTGTATTCTGCTCCTAGATGTTTGTGCATCGCAAACCTCACCAGGTGCAGTTTCAAATTGGAAACATGACAAACACTAATGAAACCTCCTTGTCACTGTAATTTTCTCAGACCGACCCTGGCTGACAGATGTTCAAAAGATACAGAAGTTGCAGGAGAAAGTCTACGTGGCTCTGCAGCGCTGCCTACAGAAAGAGGGAGCATCGGAAGAGAAACTAGCAAAGGTACAAATCCTGCTGCATTACTCTGCCAGTTTGACATGAAGCCTTGTTCACCTGCCAATGGAAACCCGTTTACACCAATGTGACAAAAGAAAAAAGATCCTTTGAGTCATTATAATGAGAAAAGTTTGTGAGTTAGTATCTGAAACAATGACAACAAACATAAACAACATGATGGTAGACCTAAGTAAAGTCACTAATTTGCTAAATTCATTATTTTGGGAAAGTCTCTTGTTATTTTAAAGTTATTACTTCAAGAAAGCTTCTCATTATAATGACTTACAGGATCCTTTTTTTCAATCACAATGTCTAGTTTTCTTTTTTTCAGTTATTGGATGGAAATGGGCTTTCATGCCTCCTGTATTAATGAGATTTTAAACCGACATATATTTCTTCATTTAACTTTTTCTTCCCCTCTGTATTTCCCTTTTAGATGGTGTCTAAGCTTCCCACTATGAAGTCCATTTGCAACCTTCACATCGACAAACTGGAGTTTTTCCGTCTGGTCCACCCTGAGACAGCATATACCTTTCCTCCTCTGTATAGGGAGGTTTTTGGCAGTGAAATCGCCTTCCCAGACTCCACAGAGGGCTAGCACCATTTAGCTACAGTAGCGGGATTCAAATAGAGACATTGAGGTGTAGTGAGGGGGAGATAAAAATGTGGCAACCAGCAGCTCAATGACAATCCTGCATGCTACACTTTAGGACACACTCCTCTCACCTATGAGCTCCCACCATGTGGAGTAGCTCACACTGCCCTGCCAGCCAGTCCAGTCCTTCAACGTAACACTACAGGAACTGCTGCAGTGCATGTTACCTCTTTTTTTAGGGACTTATTAAAAAGTAGCCTACATTATTTGTATTCTCAAAAATATTTTTCTATGAGAAGACCTCAAACCTCTCATCAAGCTGAATTTGACTTTTACAGTTCTCACAGTTCCTGTAAGCTATTGTTGAATGTACCCCTTTTTCCCTTTACCGTTCAGCGAAGCCCTAGGCTCGATATAGAATGTATATACTTTAAATCCTCACCTGCTCTGTGGAGGTTTGCAGTAATGATGCCTGTTTCAGTTCTGAGTCTCAACAGTTTATTATTTCAATCAATGTTTTGGTAGCGCCCATATTTTGCAGTTTTGTAACGTATGAACAAACTGTTCAAAGGGACCATGATCAAATTCACAAACTGTGCGAATCAGGTGCAAACCTTCAGAGTGTCTGCTACCACCATGCACCTACAAACTCTTGTGCACAGAGCACAAAATATAGCACTTATCTTTGGAGGTATTTTACTAGCACACCCACAGACACTGATGTAAGTGAGCTCTTTTTTTTAATGCAATCAGTGACCTCAGCCCTAATACCTTTTCCCTTTGAAAATGCCACTTTGACAGTGAGAGAATCACAGAGGTATTTTGAAAGTATTTTCAGATGCTCCTTTTATATATATACATATATAAATAAATACCTATATAATCATGTAAGATAAGAGTAGTCATGAGGAGGAGGGTGATGTGCTTGTGCTCAGGTCTCTCAAATAGATACTGCCTGTTCAAACTTTGAGGTTCTGGGATGGAAACATTATCGTTGCTGAAACAAAAATCTGATGGATAATTAGCACTTATGAGTCCTTGTTAGAATCCAAACTCTTGGCACAAGATTTTACGGGTTCACATTCAGACTGCCATCTGTGAAACTTATACAAAACCAGTCGGAAATGGTAGATGGGCCCTCCCACTGTAGATAAGCTGTATGAACAAGGTGGCGGGCTGTCGACCACTGTGGGAGGGGCATCTGGAACTGTCACCCCTCCGCAGAACAGTGCCATCGCCCGAAAACCTCCAGCACCGTCTCAACCAGCAGATTCAAAAGACTTTGGGAGTAAAAGAAAGAAAATGAACTGAGAGTTTGGTGTTGAAATGAAACGCCACGTTTCTACCTTCATAGTCGGACGAGAGGTAAAGACATGGACCTCTGTGTTATTTAAGCTCCTTCGACATCAGTCAGAGGGGATTTACTGTCTGCGCCAACTCAACGCTTCAGGTTGAGGCAGACTGTGCTATCGCTGATCGGAGAATTAGATCCTCTGTTCCTTTTTCCCTACTCCCTTACTACCTCACCCTCTTTAAACACTACATGGCACAGCAAAGTGTTGACAGAGCCATCAGCTACCCCCCTGAGTTAGTATTTTTGCTTACTTACTAGAGAGCTTCTTCGAAAATATAACATTTAGTGGTAAAATTTGAAGGCCAGTGATGACAAATAAAATATTTTTATGCTCTTAAAGGGACAGTTCACCCCAAAATCAAAAATCAGTTGTTTGTTTCTCTTGTTTGTAGTGCTTGTTGTGTTTTTCTTTCGGCAAGTTGCTGAGTGTTGGAGTTACCAAAACTAGATTGATAAATAGCACTACAGGTAAAAGATGTTTTTTTTATTTTTGGGTGAACTGTCCCTTTAAAACTGGACCGAAACAAAAAGCAAACTGAACTGCTGGATCTCCTTATATGGAGGACATCCTCACTGACTGCTTTTATGTTATTTGAGAGCAGTTTGTGCCTTCAGGTCCAGGAAGCCCTACTTAGATACAGATCTATCTGAAGTAAAGTCTCTGGAGACACAGGGTGTGTCCAGTTAAAAACCCTTTTCTTCGAAGTAGGAGGACATATTGGATTTCTGCCGCTCTACCATTATCCTAAAGAAGCTTCTAGAAAGAATAGTTGCAATTGATGCTGTTTTTATCCTAAGCATTTGAAGACAATCATACGACATATGTTGGATGTTTTACTTAATATGTCCGCCTGGTTTGCTTTGCACTGCTGGGACAGTGCTGTTCGCCATACACTATCTCACTATAGTATGAAGGGGTATTACCCTTTTTGCTGGGTACGTACTGTCAGACAGTGGCATGGTGGGATTGTGCAATAATGTCTCTCCCATTGTTTCAGTATGTTGGGCCTTTGTTGCCATGCATTACGGTTATTATTTTCAGAAGCACTCCAGCACAGTTAATCTCACAGCAAGACTAAATAATGTTATTTAGAATATATTGTACCAAAAATACACAGTAGCCAACCACTACACAGGTCAGCTCAGTCAGGCGACGCGACGACAGACAAGTGACACTTACAGATTGTAACAAAGTGCAATACTTTGTGTGTGTAGAATGTTAGTTATGCTGATTTGAAAAGATTCAGTATACTTTATAGTTTTTTGCAGGCCTAAAAGCTGTCCAGGGGACAGCACTTGGTGAAGATCAGCATTTTACATTTCCGTTTAGAGTTACTCAGGGAGATAGCTGGGCTCTCTGTCCTACAGTGTCTGCAGTTTGTCTAGCTAGCAAGACACCTTGCACCAACATAGAAGACCTTAAAACCTTGATCACTGTGTACAGTAAATGTTTGTGTGAATGTTTGATTTCAGAAGTATCAAAGATTTTACCCCTGTCTAATATCATTATTGCAAAACTTTTTTGAGTTTGAGTTATAGATGAAATAGGATCTTTAAAAAAGTAAATATAGTAAATATATATATATATATATATATATATATATATATATATATATATATATATATATATATATAATATAAAAGATGGATTATAATCTCTGAATCTTGTGTTGGTTTTGTTGTGATCTTTTGTTTCTTAATTTCTATCCCTATGTGTACTGTTTTTTTCTTATCAGTTTAGTGTCCTTTTTGTCTTGGAGAGATGTAATTCTATTTTTTTAAAGAGCGTTTTTAAAGATGTCTCCCTAAAAGTTCTCTTTTGTCATGATCCTTCTGTTTATGATATGTTCACTCTATTTTAAGATTGTTATTATTATTATTATTATTATTATTATTAAATCAATATAGATTTTAATAAGAAATAATTTATGTTATGGATATAAAGCCCAAGAGGTTTTAACACAGTAAAGTGTTATTGCACAATGGTGATACAAAATGTGGATTTAAGAATGTAATAAAAGTCTTTTTACAATTAAAACAAAAAACTGTTATTTTTCAATTTTACACCTTACACACACACACACACACACTAAAGGGGCTCCTTATTTATTTCCAAATCTCACTGCCCTATGATAAGGAGAGTGACTGCATTATTTCAAGTTCAGTGTGGTGCATTTTCTTGAAATCTTACCCATTGGTGGCATGAAACTAAGCACATTTACTATTTGTAAGTTACTTGAGTATTCATCTTATAAGCTATTTCTTATAAATGAATACATTTATAAGAAGTAGTATAAAAAGTAATTAAAAAGGATGTATTAATTAATACATTTATATGACAAAATGAGTTACTCTGCAGATTCTGATTAATACAAGTACATACAAAAAGTTAATAAATTGTTATGTATTATTATAGATTGTGCTAACCAGCAGTATATAAAGTAACAAGTACCAGCTTGAACATAAAGTATAAGTAAGTACAACTTTGAGTTACTTGTACTTAAAGTGAGTATTTCCATTTTCTGCTGGTTCATACTTTGGCTCTTCAACATCTTAGAGGCAAGTATTGTACTTTTGTACCATCCCCTTGGTCCCCCTATTTGAAAAAAAAAAACAGCAACATGTAAACGTGCCCTCTTGGATGCCCCCATGGTGAATAAAACAGGGTGAAGTGTCCTCTAGGGGGCCCTTCTAGTAGAGAAACTATGCTAAATTGTCCCACCAGATGCCTGAAATAAAGACACCACTGTGAAGTGCTCTCTAGGTTGGTCATAAATGGAGAAAACATGGTCAAAATTCCCCACAGGATGCCTATAAATTCAGGATAACAGGATAAAGGGACCTCAGGGCTGCCCATTAATTGAGAAAACATGATGCCAACATGCCCTTCTAGTAGACAAAACATCACAAAGTGTCCCTAGAGCAGTAGTTCTCAACCTTTTTGAGTCGCGACCCCCAATTTAACATCCATGTTGTCCGCGACCCCCGCTCACTGAACACAATCTCACACTCACAGTTCAGATCACCCAAAAAAGAAACAAAATGACCGCAAAAAGACACAAAATAACTAAAAAAAGACACAAAATGACCAAAAAAAACCCAAAAAATTACAAAAAAAGACACAAAATGACAAAAAAAGACAAACTTACGAAAAAGACAAAAAATGACCCAAGAAAAGACACAAATTGACCACAAAATGATTAAAAAAAGACACAAAATGACCAAAAAAAGACAAAATAACCAAAAAAAGGAAACAAAATTCCAAAAAAAAGATACAAAATTACCAAAAAAGACACAAAATGACCAAAAAGACTAAACCACATGAACACTTTAACACAGTGGAGACAGAGCTGACTTCCAAAATGATTTGGCGACCCCCAGAAATCATCTCGCGACCCCAACTGGGGTCCCGACCCCAAGGTTGAGAATAGCTGCCCTAGAGGACATAATAAAATTAAGAAGACGTGGTGCAGCCACATAAGCTGGCCTACATGCTAGAAAAAATCTGCACACTGGTACCCCAGCCCCACCGCATGCAGCTGGTGCCCTTTTTATATTTTTTGCCCCTGTCCTTCAGAGAGCCTGACTGTGCCACTGGTCTTCAGACATAAAAGTGGCTGTGAGTATGTTGCCTGAGCAGGGCCGGTTATTCCTACAGGCCACCAAGGCGGCTGCCTAGGGCGCCAAATTGGTAGGGGGCGCCACAAGCATACATCTTTGTTTTAACAACATTCATTAACGAAACATTTTTTAAAAAGCATGGGCAATTTAAATTTCATTTGTGTTTATTTTTATTGCATTTGTATGTCTACATTTTATTTATTTTCAGTCTTTGCCATTCTTAATTTGATGAAGATCTGTGTTTTCTTATTTATTTATTCGTATTTTCAATTCAGTTGTTGTTGGTAAAGTTCCAAAGTTTCTAAAAAATAAAAATGTTCTGAGACCATTACCTTGCTTGTAGTTCATGTATCAAATATTAGTGTACAGCATAATACATATAACATAGTGTACCTATATCAGAATGAATACATGGAATGGATGGGGGGGGGGCGCAAAATCTCAATATCGCCTAGGGCAGCCAATGGGCTAGAACCGGCCCTGTGCCTGAGGATGTGAACATCTGGCCTATAAACCGTGCAGCAGGCAGCCGGGTGTGTCCCTGCTCCCAGTGGCGGTTCTAGACCAGTTTTACTGTGGGGGCCAAGCAGGGGCCAGTGTTTAATCAGAGGGGCACTTTAAAAAATGGCAAAGATGATATTTAAGCATTCAAACCCTTTATTTTAGCTTATTTAAAAATCTAATTTAAATATATTTGGAAGATACAAATACACTGATTGAAACAATGAGACTTACACAACAATAACAATAACAACTATTTTTGTACGACAATGACATTTATAATTTTTGTGCACAATTACTTTCTTTTATTTTGAAAGCTTCTATTGCACAATTTAAGTATTGTACAATGTACACATTCTGGGTTCATTTTGTGTACAATGAGATATTGTTTTAACAGAAAAATAGGGAAGAAGTGTTCCGTTATTTTATTATTAATTTGACACAGGGGCCACAACAGGGGCCAAGGGCTTCTTCACAGGGGCAGTGGCCCCTGGAGGCCCCTGTGTAGAACCGCCACTGCCTGCTCCCTCCAGCAGGGGGCGTGGTGCACCAACACAACACTCCTGCAGCCTCCACTATCTAAACTCGGGAAACTGATTTCTTCAAAGTGGTTGGTGCAGATTTGCTGCTCTGTGTAACGTAGAAGTTTGGCCTAGATACTTATACTTTCTCTTTCAGTTCGAGAGATAATATTCCGGTGGTTTTAGCACATTTGGTTCGCTGCTCTGCGGTGACAGTGGGAACAATCAGCCTCGACGTGGACGTGGTCAGTTGGCGTGTCCCGACTTGGAGTGACGGCTGTGCACTCCTATGATTCCTCCTAAACATTTTTGCACTGGCCCCTTTTCTTACAAACTATATCGCTAACTTTAGTTAAATCGTGACCTACTTACACCTTCGTTGGGACTTGAAGACAGCCGGAGGTCCAAGATGTCGGTAGCGGGCTTCAAGAAGCAGTTTTATAAAGCCAGCCAGGTTTGCAAAACTTTTCTTTTCGCTAGCAACTGTCATGTAGCAGCTAGCCTCAGTTAGCATGATTAGCTAGCGGTTTATAGTTGGCTAATGTTAATGGTTAATGTAAATATAGCTGTTTTTGTTTGGTGACAGCAACAAGCTAAGGTTAGAAACGCTTTGTGCCAGTGTGTAAAATGTCCTGGTTATTTTTAGTTGGCACTTTGTGTTCTTTTACAGCTAGCGGTAAAGTTGATGACATGTTTTGCATTAACGGTAACCTTAGTTACATTAACGGTTAGTTACACTGTACAGTCTATGGCGTTAACTAACTTTCAGCTGACGCTAAGTGACGTCATTATGCTGTCGCAGGTTTGCAGGTTTTTTCACATTTTGTGTTTTTAAGCAGTGAACCCAGATTCAGAAAGTACACACATCCTGTGGTAAACATTAGCTCTGTTTGCCTAAGGGACTGTCCGGGTGACTCAGAGCCTTTAGAGTAAAACAAAAAAACAATACGTGGAACATGTCCTGCAGTATAAACCGAGCAAGTATTAAGACAAATTAACAATTTTGTTTATGAAGGCAAAGAAATTCCTTCGTGAGGCAGTGCAACCTCAACATCAGGTTTCAATAATGCTTCTTTGCAGTGAAGACCCAGTTACCTATTTTCCAGCTGTGTCTTTTGTTTAGTGAGACAGATCGATGTTTAGGGCAGATGTGGGGAGTCATCTAAAATACTTTTGGGGTAAAAAATGCAATTCCGTGCCATGGGCATATAAAAGTGTTAGTCTTTTAATGTCTGAACCTCGGTGTCAATGTTTTTAATTGTGGCCAGCTCTCTTAGTCATGGGCGGGGACGGTTAAAAAGATTTTTTTTTACTCTCTTTTCTTCCTACCCCTGCTGATCTAAGCAGGAAAGACATTTGGTTTCTGCCCTAGCTTCCTGTCAGGAACCGACTCAGATCCCTGTTGGTTTGGTTGTGAGGAAAAATAACATGTCATGTTAGGAGTGTTGGCACTGACTGTAATGAATATAATTTGGTAAAGGTGTTTGAGGGAGATTAAGTGGATTAGTGCATGTGAAAGTGATCTAAGGAATGATGCAGAGAAGGAGGCATGAAGAGGGTCCTTCCCCTTTATTTCACTGCAATGCAGCTGCTTTTCTTGCCAAAAGTCCATGAGAGTCAATAACACTTGACATAGCTCAGATTTTCTTCACTGGAGGCATGCAGGAAGTTGGCTGTGGAAATGATATCTGTGTCCTGTAGCTCACATCGTTGTTTTCTCTTTTGCTTTCTCTTCTTCCCTGTTATTGGTTTATCGAAGAATCAGTCTATGCTAAACACTAAATCTTAAAGAGATTATTAGTCCTGAATGGATATGACAGTATCCAAAAAGTCTTATTAACTATATTTGTGCGGATTATCACTGACAGTTAGTTACACATCTTCTGGTTCTCCAATGCTAACATTTACATATGAAAATAAAAAAAAGTTATACTCGCGTGGAGGAAATAAAAAGGTCAAATTAGGGATAATACCCAACAGTTGATCTGTTTCATGTTTGTAATGGATGCTGTAGATGCAAAAATATGCAAAGAATCAGCTGATATCAAACGTATGAAATAGTATTTATTTTTATCCGTTTTTGTTTTTTTATTACACAAACAACACTAGCTCCATCATCTGTAGATAAGCCTCACTGATGTCTTTACCTTGAGTTTAATACTAGTGCATTTAGATATAATAAAGGTGCTGGTGAAAGACTGGAGATTGGCTCCTGTGCGTATAAATGAGGTGGTAGTGGTAGTTTTTGGCTTACTGATTAACTGGAAATAACCAGGAGTGAGTTGGATTTTGAAAGAAGGAAGGTAGGAAAGTATTTGAAAGTTCAAACACCAAGAGGCATCATTTAGTGAAGTTAGAACAAAGGAAAAGATTTAACAAAGAATCAAAGTCTTCCTGAGTGAACACTTGCTAAGGTCTATTGAGAATACCAGCCAGCTTCTTATGTTTCATCAGAAAGGCTCCTGAATCCTTATCACATCTATGCTTTTATATCTGATCACAGTAACATCATTGAAATGTAGCTCGCTCAGATACTGACCTGTTTTTTTTCATTAAAAAAATGTGAAATGCAGTGAATATCAGTCTAACTGGTCTTTGGTTGTTTTGATAAGATATTTAAAACACACATATATATATATTCCTTTTATTCTGCACTCAAGGAAATATCAGTCACACTGGTGTTTGATACTTCATTTTAAGAATGGCTTTTATCATATTTCACAAATTAACTCTTAAGTGTATTCTACATTGTATAAGTTTTCATTTTACCCTTTTAGTTTAAAAAGTGAGGTTTGTTGTTGGGCAAAAATAACCATTGGAAAAAAAGTTTCTACTCACCAACTCATATTTACCAGATGATTATTCAAATGCTGTTAGGAAACAAATTACTTTACCTCTTAAACTTGCCACTCATTTAGTATTTAGGCCCCTGTGTGAGTCAGCTTCCTTGATCGTGCAAACCTCAAGTCGTCTGAAGCCAAACAAGATCTTCAACAAGGCTTTGTGATAATGCAGAAGGATTTAACTGACTACTAGCAGCTTAAATACCCAGTCATTATGATGAGAAGGATACCTGTTATAGACTGATCCCTCTGTGCAGCTCTATGCATGTTTATACCAAAACTTCCAGATGATAACCTTTTGTGGGCTTCATTCCTTTTAGTCTGTGTGCATATAAATAAGAATGTTACACTGACAGGAGAACGTGGATGTTTTCATTAGCTGAAGAAAAAAAAGCAACATTACTAAGTGGCTAACAAATCAGAAAAGATCTCAAATTTAGTGATATTTCCAGTCCCTTCCCTAAAAGTCTTGTAGGGCAGACTAGGGTATAAAAAAGCAAAAAAATATCCTGCAGACTTCAGTCTTAACTCAGAGGTACGGAGTCAAATGCTAAGGAGACTGAGAGTTGAGGCCGTATCTTTACTTGTGACCTGAATACCCCCAGGCCCCCTGTCATGTGCTTTCCATATACAGCAGAGACTCAGCAGGAAAATTCGAAGATCCAAAATTGTTCAGTCTGTCAGCTGCTGCTTGGGGGAAAAGTAACCGTTATGTATTTTTTTTGTTTTGTTTTTCTAGAACAGGTAACAGATAAACAAACCTTTATTATTAAATCTGCATACGTTATTCTGTATTCTTCCAATAAGCATTTCCCTCAAACCCAGAAAGTCTTCCAGTAATCACAAGCAGCAGTCTGAGTCATGTAGGAAATGAGTCAAACTGCTGTTCAGGCTCTGTGAGTGAATTTGAATGAGAAAAAGAAAATGGTATATTCATCTTTCAGCCAAAAATTGCAATATGTCAAATAAACCATTTACAGCGTGCTACACCTCTTAAAAAGATTGTGTAGCCAATCTGTAAAGGTGTCAGGAGGATTATGTTAAATTATACATGCCTTGAAGTCAGTTCTTACAAATATGCAGTCAGTCAAAACTGAAAAGAATCCCTCATATTGGTGACATGCAAATTATTTTTAAGTCTTCAGAAGCATGTGCTACAGAGAGAATAAAAGACAAGAGAATACAATTTAAAGTTACTGATCTTTAAATTGTCTTTGTCATCTTTATCCCTCTTTCTGGGTCTCTTCTGCAGTGTTTTGTTAACTGTCTAGCAAGTTTAAAACCTTCCTTTGTTCGTCCTTTAGGCAAAATAATTGACATAAGGGATGCTCCAGCGTCTCTCTGCAAATACACAAGACTGAAACAGATTCTTTTTGTCCTGGTGTGACACACGTTTGATAACTACTGAGTGTTGTGTGAGGCATTTTGACTGGAATCGTGACATAAACCCAAGTAAAAGTAGTCATTGTGGAAAGCTTTTGTCTTTGCAGAATAGGTTAGTTACTCTGCAACCAAGGCCTGTTGTTGTGTGCCCTTTTTATTATGTTAGTGGTGGTGATGGGGGTTGTTTTTCTGTCCATTCGAGAAACTCAGATATGGAACTATGTAGCTCATGGGCACAGCAGTCAGGGTTTTAAGTATCTTGAAGTAACAGCAGTACAGACTCATTACAAAGCCAGAATATTGTTTCATTAATTCTCCAGTTCTCTGTGACTGACTTTTGTTTTTTGAAAAAGCACAGATTCTGCTCACAATTTCAAGTAATAATCAAAACTCACTGTAAGAGCCATTTTGCTTTAATTGTTTATTTGTTTGTTTGTTAGTTTGCGCCGCCCACCACCGGGTGGAGAAGAGCGCTCATTATGGATTCTGAGGTCATGAGTTAATATAAGTCACCGGTGTATGACTGATTGTGTTGAGATGCCCGAGAGGCACACAGTTTTTTGACCGCAGAAATGTGATGTATAAGTTGGAAATATAAGTTTATTTGTTTAAGAAAGAAGTATATATTTGTTTGGAAACATTATAATAAACTGAGTTAATGGATACGGAAAGTGGACATTTCATTTGTGCGCGTAAATTACTATAGACGGGATCTCATCATAATAGTGGCATCTTTTTTGAGTAGCAATCGGGTCACTACACTCACTATCTATTGCTGAATGAGGTAACACAATAGTGATTGAGCCTTTGACCCACTAATTTACAGTTCTAAGAAGTGGATGTTATGTGGCAACATTCCAAGCAAAAATCACAAGTGACACATAGTTTTTAACGGTTTCCTTCATTCAACTGTGGTTGTTTGCCAGAAAGGGCGGGGAAGCTAACGTAACTGACTCGCTCTTCAACTGCATGCCAAGACACATACTGGGTTTTTTTTCAGTTTCTGTTACTGTACGAGTAAACTGTTACAATGCTTAAAAAAAATAGCAATAACTACAGACCATAGACCCTATATAAAGATAGACAATACAGTTCCACTTCCTTCAACTGTACAAAAATTAAGCCAAAATATCCTGAATACTGGATGTGCTGTATAACGCATATGGAGTCTGCATAGTTTTCAACACCTGGTTGAACTGTGGTATCCAGGTCCCGCCCATACATCAGCCCAACCAATCAAAAGTCAATCACAGCTGTCACTCATGACCTTAAACCTCATCAAATAACTGCTTCCAACCAGGTTTATCAGAAAGTTGAAAACTTGAACATACATTGGTAAAAGCAAAAAAAAAAATTGTTGTGTACCTTTAATTATTTTTAGTTTGGCCCGTGTCCCATCCGCTAGATGTAGCCAGCCACTACGTCATGTTTTGGCTTCACCTTTTTGGGAGCTGTCATGCTAACCATCTTTATTTACAGTCTATGCTGCAAACAAGGAATCTTCAGAAACAAGTACAAGTCAAACCCACAGTCAAAGTTCTTTTAGATTGTAACTCAAAGGAACAAGCCAAGAAGGATCTACAAAAACACTTGTACTGTCCTGAAAAGGGACTTTTTTCCATAAACTTTTGTCTGTGGCCTTAAAAAACTTGCTGAGAGAACTGCATATGTTTTCAATCTACATGTTTTAGTCTTCTTGTGTTGCATCATATTATCTTTATTGAAATAAAGGCAACAGACTTATCTAGTCCAACATTTCTTCTTCCTGCAGAGTGTAAACAAAAGGGATTGCATAACACTGCTCTAGTGTAGCTCTTCTTTTTTTTTTTGTTAGCCGTTATTCTAAATTCCTGTTTTCGATACAGAGCAGGCGTGTGAATGTATAAATTAGAGAATAGCTTGTTTCCCCACTCAAATAAAAACCTTATGAGCAGCATTAAATAATCAGCACTCTCTCTGCCTTTCCTCCCCCTTTCTCCTCCTCACTCTCCCTCTAGATGGTAAGTGAGAAAGTTGGAGGTGCTGAAGGAACCAAACTCGATGATGACTTCAGAGACTTGGAACGGGTAAGGGAGCCATCTTTCTGTGCTCTTAAAAGAGCAACATCTTTGGCTGTAGGCCTGGTTGTTTTTTGCACACAGTAAACAAAACTGCTGTTTATATGGGATTTCTGTTCTTGATGTTTACACCCCATTTAAAGCAACACGTCGTCCTTAGTTGAGATAAAATACTGAACTCGGAGTTCATGAAACACTTGAAAAAGAACAAACGAATTAGCAACACTGATCATTGATTTTAAATGCTAATATTCACTGTCAAATGTAAACAAAATCCTGTTTTCTTAGATTTTTTGTATGATGGTAAATCAAACACCTTTTAGTTTTGGCAGACAAACAGGCAGATTGTAGAGGTGAGGGATGCCACACTGGGGACTTTTTTCCACTGGTTAATAAACTTGTGACAACACTAGTCCAGTGTTACGACTACACCAGACATTTTACGAGAAAATATATTTGTTGATTGCATTTAAATCCATTAAATGAACCATTATAGGCTCATTTGCTTTTCGCATTGACACCAAATCTTCTTGATGGTCAACGCAGACTGGATCAAAACTGGGTTGCGTCTGAAGCACATTGCAGCTGGTAGCTTTTGCCCTTTTGTTTTAAGGGCAAAAAGACAATGGGGTGCTGGGCAAGTAATGTAACCGGTGTATGCCCAAACACTGTTACAGTGGTAACACTGACAAGCATGACAAGTCTGGTAAATGCACATTAAGCTCTTGGAAACTTGATGTTACCAGAGGGATTAACAGCATACGTCCTTTTCCTGGCACTAATATATAATATTTGTGTGGCTACAGCAGCACTGTTGTATCATTGTTGTGATGTGTGTGTGCTGGCTGTGTTTCTGTAGAAAGTAGATGTGACCAGTAAAGCGGTAGTGGAGGTAATCTCCAAAACATCAGAGTACCTTCAGCCCAACCCAGGTGAGAAGAAAACCTGCTTTTGTGCTTTTATTGGAACTGTTTGAACTCTGTGATGAAATATATTTCAACTCCCTTCTGCAGCATCACGGGCCAAACTGTCCATGTTGAACACCATGTCTAAGATCCGGGGTCAGGTGAAGAATCCAGGCTACCCTCAGGCCGAGGGGCTGCTCGGGGAATGTATGGGCAAGTATGGACGGGACCTCGGAGAGGAGACTAACTTTGGTAAGATCTGTATGTTTGTGTGGATCTATTGTGGTTTTAGAAAGCAAATTTCTAACACAGTAGTTTGTTATTCTGAGTTATTGGGTTCACATAGTAGTCTGTGTGTGTGTGTGTGTGTGTGTGTGTGTGTGTATGTGTGTGTGTGTGTCTTCATATAGTTGTGAGGACCAACCCATGGCAGAATACCAACATTGTGAGGACATTTGTAGTTGTGAGGACATTTTTTCCAGTCCTCACAAAGAAAATGCTAGGATAGCCTCTAAAGGCCTTAATTAATCATCTGTATGAATTTCAGGGGAGGTCCTAACAGAGATGGTAAACCCTGAAATGTGTGTGTTGGGCTAGGGGAAGTGGTGGTCCTCACAACTATTAAAGACATGTATGTATGTGTATGTGTAGGTTTGTCTTCATATAGTTGTGAGGACCAACCCATGGCAGAATACCAACATTGTGAGGACATTTGTAGTTGTGAGGACATTTTTTCCAGTCCTCACAAAGAAAATGCTAGGATAGCCTCTAAAGGCCTTAATTAATCATCTGTATGAATTTCAGGGAAGGTCCTAACAGAGATGGTAAACCCTGAAATGTGTGTGTTGGGCTAGGGGAAGTGGTGGTCCTCACAACTACACAAAGACGTGTGTGTGTGTGTGTGTGTGTGTCTTTGTGTGTGTGTGTGTGTCTTTGTGTATATGTTTGGCGCTGACTGATCGATTGCACCCAAACTGTTTACAGTACTTTGAAATGCGTTTTGACTATTTTAAGTATGGTATTTGTGTCTGTGTGTGGTCCTGTTGGATACTATCTGAGGTCTGATGGCGATATAATTCTGTGGTACTGCAGTATAAATCTACTCTGTCACTGAGCGTTAAATTTCTCTCTGTGTGGCTCAGGCGGTGCGCTGGTTGATTGTGGAGAGGCCATGAAGAGATTGGCAGAAGTCAAAGACTCTCTAGATATCGATGTCAAACAGAACTTCATTGATCCATTGCAAGGGCTCTGTGACAAGGACCTCAGAGAGATCCAGGTAAACTGACCTGACAAATTGTCAAATTAAATTAAAGGCAAGATAGTGATCACTTCTGTACCTACTCCAAATTGAAATATGGCTCTCACCACCTCAGCATCACCTGAAGAAGCTGGAAGGCCGGCGCTTGGATTACGATTATAAGAAAAAGCGTCAGGGCAAGATCCCAGATGAGGAGGTTCGACAGGCCCTGGAGAAGTTTCACGAGTCAAAGGAAGTGGCTGAGACGAGCATGTACAACCTGCTGGAGACTGACGTAAGAACTGATTTATTACTGTTCTGTTTGTGGTGCTACTGCCTGCCCTCACCTCATCCTGCCTCTGTGCACTTTATCTTTGATAATCAATTAAACCTCTAATGGGTGAAAGCTTATTGTAATTACCCAGTGGTGGGAAGTAACTAAGTACATTTACTCAAGTACTGTACTTATGTACAATTTTGAGGTACTTGTACTTTACTTGAGTATTTCCATTTTATGTAACGTTATACTTCTACTCCACTACATTTAGAGGCAAATATTGTACTTTTTACTCCACTACATTTAGCTGCCTGCTTTAGTTACTTTTCAGATTCAACATGAAAAAATACCATATATTTAATTTGATTACACATTGATAAAACATAACAGTGTATTAAGTAGTTAACATTAGTCCTATCTGGACAACAGTTAAATGCTACTTATATAAATGCATCAATATAAATAATCTTATAATATATTTAGAATATATAAAACAATCTGAGTGGGTCCATGCTGCATAACGAGTACTTTTACTTTTGGTACTTTAAGTACATTTTGCTGCTGATACTTTTGTACTTTTACTTCAGTCAGTTTTGAATGCAGGACTTTTACTTGTAGTGAAGTAAATTCACAGTGTTTAATTAGTACTTTTACTTAAGTAAGGGATCTGAATACTTCTTCCACCACTGTAATTACCACAGCATCTGTGATATTTTCCCTCTTTGAACACAGGGGAAAAACAACATAAATATTTTCAAAATACTGTCTATAAAATGTATATACTACAAAAACAACAATAATAGTTGTGTAAACACATTAGACATGATATATACTTATTCATTAATGTATTGCAATTAAACGTTAAACAATACTGATTCTAAGGTCCCAACAGCAATATAAAAACATAATTAAAAAAAGGGTTACCCATCCCATCTGTTGCTTTACTGTCGAGCCAGACTAAGGTTCACTCTTCTATTGTTCAGTATACACCCACAGGACAAACACACGCCGATAGTTACACCTGTAAATGTGTGTACAGTGGTGTGCCAACACTCACAGTGGAGATAACCACAACTTTAAATAGCTTTGGGTTTAGGAATTAGAACTTGATTGCCCTTTGCATAACTGCAGGTGTGCACACCTGTAGGCGAGGAGGCACGGGAGAACATAACAGCTTAGAGCATTTAACTAAGTGAAATTGGTTTGTGTGTTTTGTTATACCACAGCACAGTTTCGGGTTTAGTTTTATTATTGAGGACAGTGTAAATATCACTGCTGTGCTACCTAGAGGAAGTCCGTCTGTTCCATATTTCCTGTTATTTCTCTACTTCCAGCCTCTTTTCATTTTGTTCCCTATGACTGTCTAAATAGTTTTTATGTGTAAATTTGAGTGTGAAGGATTATTTTAGAGGTAGGAAATAGTAGTTCTTACTCCCAGGAGAGGAGGCTCCAAAAAAGAGGAACATGAGTCTCTGTTCAGATGATTTTGTCAAGATTTTTGACAAGCTTCATGATAATGTATCTCCAAGGTGCAGTCTTTTTGTGCACTCGGGCTTTTATGAAGTATTCATAATACACTATATGGAACTATCTATCTATTGGAATGACAATAACAGTATCTTGTGACACTGGTTCTCTTGTATATGTGATGGATTTCTATAAATGTGTGTGTGTGTGTAGATAGAGCAGGTGAGCCAGCTCTCCTCCCTGGTGGAGTCCCAGCTGCAGTACCACAGACAGGCTGTGCAGGTGCTGGAGGAGCTGAATGACAAACTCCGAGACAGGTGAAGTACTGAGACATGACGCATACAAATACCAACACAACGTGTAGCTCATCTGACTGTGCAGCTTTGTGCCTGGAGCTTTTCAGGTCTGGTTCTTGTCCAGTCACAGTTACTTCAAACATGGAGGTGTGGAAATGTAAAACTTTGTTTTTTTTATAGGATGAACGATGCTCAGTCTCGACCAAGACGTGAATACACACCTAAACCCAAACCTATCTTTGACTTTGGAGATGACAACCATTCAAACGGCGGCTACTCAACCTCGATGGCCCCTCCACCTTCACGCAACTCAGGTAAGAAACAGCTGATGGGCTCTTCATTAGTGAGGAACAACATATTGTAACACTTGCTGAAAGTAGATTTTATCTAATAGCTTATTTACACAACACAGTTTAAGCATTGATTTTCCACTCGCTGACAATTTTGGGAGATTTCTTACAACGGACAATCTGAGAAGCCATCTTTGAAACTGTTCTGTGAAATAGAGGCACTTTAAAAAAATACCTTGGAGGTGATTGGATCTGCCAGTCACAACCATCTGCTCTTCTTTTAATGAAAAAATATTATCCAGTTCTGATATCACGTTAACTGACCAGCATGACAGCAGTGACGACCAAGACAACGTAAGATAAGAGGAGATGGAAATCAGCGAGAAAAGTTGTAACACCTTGCAAAAATTTTTCTCTCTGCAGAATACAGACAATCCTCACAGCCATTTTTTTTATTTCTTTTTATTTGGTTTTTCAGCACACAAACAAATTGGAACACTAGTTTCTTGCAGGCATCCATTTTTTGAGGAAAGAACTCATCTTGTTTTGTCAAGATTTATTCTCTCTCTGGCATGATTTTGTATTCATCCTGAAAATTAGGTCAGTCTCAAAACCATACAAAAAGGCAGCATGAGATGTACGGAAAAGAGCTGCCATACCAACCGTTCCAACAGCAATAAAACATCCAGCTGTTTCTACATAAACACAAGATGGTCTGAGCCAAAGTAGCGTGCCTGCTTTGAACACATTTGACAGAAACTAAACTGGAAAAACGTCAAAACATTTCCAAAGCGATTGCTCGAGAGCTGCACCCAATCAGTGCCGCGGAGCACAAATATGTGAAACAAATTGTCTGTTTTTTGCTGCGGTCTTATTGAAACTGTGTAAACGGTTGCTGAATGTTTGCCTCTCTAATGCAGTCAGTTGTTGACCATGAGAAAATGGACGTCTGTTTCTGCACTGGGGGTGGGGGGAGTGTGTATGTGAGAGAGAGAATGTGTGTCCAGCCCTGTCATCTGGCTGGCCTTTCTCCAACTGACCTTGTTCCTCTTTCCTGTGATATCATCAGAGCCGTTTTTTCACTTGGCCACATTGTCCTTTCGGAAACCCAGATTGTGTGAGTCACAGATTGTGTGGGGCATTTTTTTTTTTTTTTTCCCGTCGTCACAATTCTTGTGGTGTTGAAATGATCCCGTGTGCTTGCACAGCTTCTGGTGTGAAATGTATGAAGTAGGATACAAGTTGCTTCTCACGGGTTCGACACATAACTGGTGGTTCATGGTGCACGTCTACTTTAACAGCATTGTTTGTGGTTTTGCGTGAAAACCACATCCTGTTCTCCAGATACTGCAGCCTGATTTACTAAAAGCTCTTAACACCTTTGTAACAACTGACAACTGATTGAAACATGCTGCTATTTAAAACATCCAAAAATCACAGAATTCTATAAAAATAAATAAATAAAGCTACTTACTACATTAGTAAGAAGTGAAGTGTTTTGCTCAGTAGCAGGAGTATTAAACTTTGCAGATTTTCAACTAACTTTGTGTCACTGCAGTGTGGGTAGTATTTGCAGATGAATGTTGATTGGCTTCCCTCCATGTTGCAAGCGCTCATACTACCCTCAATGCAATGACACAGCCTTTTACAAAAACTCCACCTGTCATCTATGTTTTTTGTGTGTACAAAACTTTTTTTTAACTCCCTAACTTGAGGACTGATTTCCTTTTGGAGCATCTTACTGCATTAAACATATATTTACACTACTGGTCAAAAGTTTTAGAACACACCAACTTTTCCAGAATTTAATTGAAAATGATGCAGTTTAATGTCTCAGTGTACTCTGAAATTAATGCACATTTGCAACATTTAAAATTCTTTATTGAGCATGATAGTGTTTTGAAAGTTAAAAAAAAGATTCAAAATCACATTTTATGTTGGAATAAAGGACTAAAAAAAAGACACAAAATGACAAAAAAGGCACCAAAAGACACAAAATGACCAAAAAAGACACAAAATGACTTACAAAGACATGAAAAGAATTAAAAAATGGACAAAATAGCCCGAGACTCCATAGAGTTAAGTTGTTAACCCATATCTTGTTCCCTGAAAAAGGCCTTCTTGTATAATTCTGAAATGTACATTATTTTTCAGTTTTGGTTAACCTTACCTTTTTTATTTACCTCTGGCAGTTCACCACTTACCTTTGTACCCTTTCAAGCTGTTCATTTGACTGCTTGAATTTCAATAAAAAACTGGAAAAATTGGGGTGTTCTAAAACTTTTGACCGGTAGTGTATATTGAAGCCATAATATCCTATTTATATTTGTATAGTAACAATGCATTAACTGACAATATGAAATGGGTAGCTCATGGTAATGAGGTAATGGAAAATTATCACCTAACTCTGCAGCTTTGCTTGGCGATGGTGGTTTATAGTGACTACAAGCCCTTTTTTGCTGCCTGCCCTCCAACTTTATTGTTTTCAAAGAAAAAAAGGCTCTGAACACCCACACACACTGCCTGCTCCGAACCAAATAGCAGACAGACACAGTTGTAGACTAGCTGGTGAACATAGTGGAGCATTAAGCTGCAACAGAGCAGGATATTTCCCCCAGAAGGTGATGTAGGTGACAACTTAATGTAAATAATAATGATGCCCTTTAACTAATGTAAGCAGTTGTTTGCTTACGTTTGCCAGTTTATAGTAGCGCCGTAAACATGTTTTCATAAATAAATCTATTAATCATGTTTTGATCATAGTAATTGCTTACTGTAGGGGGAAAGCAAAACAACAAACGCTTGAGAATGTCATTATCATCCAAGTAACTAAATCAACATCACAGCACTGATGGGAAAGTGGGTCATATTCAAATTAGCAGCAATTCTTCAAACTGCTCATCAGACTTTCTTGAAAGAGAACTTTTCACAAATCGGCATTTATTCTAACACAACCTACCATTAGAGAAATGTTTGTAATTTCCACTAAGTTGATTCGAAGCTGATTGTGTTTGATTGTTTACACTATTTTGTTCTGCCCCTGCTGTAAACTGATACAGTATGCAGTAAAACACAGAGAATGAGTGACCAAAGCCTTCCCCGTCTCTAGCCTGCCCAGCAGTCTGCGGCGTGAACTTGATACAATGACAAAATTGTTTGGAGACAAAAAAGCCTAGTTTGTCTTGTGTGTGGAGCTCAACTCTCCTCTGCTGACCTATGTGAGGTCACAGAGGGAGGGATAGTGAGGCAGGACAGTCATATGTGAACCTGTCACAGGATGTTGTGGTTTTAACTCTTGAGATTATTTGCAATGCTGCATTGAGGTTGATCTAACTGCACCACATGCTAATGTTATACTAACATATAAAGTTTGAACCTCAGAATACTGTAGATTACAGTAGCCTATTGTGTGCAGTGTACCATGAGAATGATCATTCTCCTTCCTTGTGTTTTGTCAGCCCCGGAGCAGCCGAGCTGTAAGGCGCTGTATGACTTTGAGCCGGAGAACGAGGGAGAACTGGGCTTCCGCGAGGGCGATATCATCACCCTGACCAATCAGATCGACGAGAACTGGTATGAGGGCATGCTGAACAGCCAGTCGGGATTCTTCCCTCTCAACTATGTTGAGGTCCTTGTTCCGTTGCCACACTAATATAAAAACAGCAAGAGGGCCAAGGAGGATACTGATGGAGGAGGAGGAGAAGGAGGAGGAGGAGAGAGTAAGTAGAATTGGTAGAGAGGGAGGAAAGCAAAGCCAAGGGATGGTCCGCAGAATATTCATTTTCACCTTCAGCTCCAACATCACCATCACAGACGAGCACTTTTTGTCATCTGGAGTTTGTGGAGAAGATTTCAAAGTCCAGACCAGAATATCAACCTGTTCCACCCAAAGGTAAAATGATCTAAGATGGACACAAAACGTCAGAAACATTTCCTGAGGACTAACTGATGACACATTTATAAGCAATATTTTTTTCTTTAACAACAAATTACTGATATCGTAAAGATTATTTGTATTAAATTTAGTGAATATGATGGGGTGAAACATATCCTTTTTGTGTGACTGCAGTCTGTTTAAAACTCAGGTTGCTCACCTACATAACAGTCGGTTTGCAGACTGAAGAGGCCAACTCAGACCTCACAGTACAGTAAACATGGTGGAACTTGACTGAAAATTATCCTCATTTCAAAACTGAAAACTTTGTTTATGCCCCATAAGAACTGGAGCTCATGTCTTGATGCCACCTGCTGGCGAGACTGAGAATGACTTCCACCTGAAATAAAATGGAACCACATGACATAAAAATGTAGTTTGAAACAGAAAAAATACACACTTTTAATAGAAAACAAGACAAAATTAGCCTCATATTTGTGATTTAGAAACATTTTCAGGTTTGGGCCTATTTATAATGCTCTTTTTAAAGATCTTTTCCTGAGCTGTGTTTTGGTTATAGCTTCAGAAGACAACAGGCCTGGCACAGTGGTGTCCTTTTATTGTCTCAGTATTTGATTTATGTTCGTCTCAAGTAGTTTTCGAAGTAGAACTGGATATGTGAGAAAATGTAATTGCACCTTGGTCCTCAAATGAGATTGATGTGTGTGTGACAGACTTACTCCACCATTACACACACAGACCCAAAGTTCAATGCAGACGTTGCACCTTTTTGTCACTCGAGGCAGGCGTGTGTTTGTCGTCTATAGATGCAGATTGATTGGTTATTTAGTGGTTGTTTGCTAGTCTTTTCAATAGAGGAGACAGAGCCAAAAAGTCTTTATATAATGCAATAGAAACACATTGCTTGGAGCGCCTGTTTGTTAAACTGCTAAATATTCTGTAACATAGCCATATAGTCATTTAGTTTTGGGCCTGTCTGTCTTAGCATGTTCGGTTTTACCTTTTTATTCAATCTTTTGAGCCGTTTTAGGTGCCTGTTAACTCCATGCAGTGCCTGAAAAGACGACGCTGCTGGCAGCCACTCAGTCTTTCATATTCATCACTAAGTGTCCCACTATTTCTGTCTGCCCTCGTGTCTCTAAAAATGTGAAACTCATCTGTGCTTTGAAACTTATTCTGGCCCTGTGATGCTGATTATTAATAATGGCTCCGATTCAATTTATTCGTTAGTAGGTTGGGCTGATGTAGACAGGTGTCGCTCCTGTTTAGTTAATCTATTTAGACAAGGCTGGTTTCTTGTTCTGGAGTTAGCCAAAGTCCACACCTGCAGATGGAGTCTAATCCAACATACACTGTACAGTATGAGGGAAAGACCTGGAGTGAAAGGGAAAACACCGAGGGAAAAATAACTGTAAACTGTTGTCAGTTTGACTAATTTGGAGAACTTTTGTTACCAAACGTGAATCCTTACCAAACGTGTATCATCAGTCCAGCTGATCTTGAATTGTCGGGGAGGGAAAAAAATGTTATTGTGAAAATGAAAATGAAAAAATGTGTAATCTTTCACCATTTGCAGTAGAGCTGCAACTAATGATGATTTCCATTATTGACTAATCTGCCGATTATTATGTTGATGACTTGTTTGGTCTATGAAATGTCAGAAAAAGGTGAAAAATGTCCATCCCAATTTTTTTTTAAAATTTGAACGTGATGTCTTTTAAATATCTTGTTTGGTCAGTTCAAAACCCAAAGATTCAGTTTAATATGATAAAATGGAGAAAAACAGGAAATGTTTGAGAGACTGAAAACGGCAGTTTCTACCTTTTTTGCATGAAAAATTACTGAAATGATTAATCGACTATCAGAAGAGACTATTTTCTGTCGATTAACTGTTAGAGATCTACTTTGCAGTGCATTTCTGCTACATTTCCCCTTTAATAATAATCTGCTTAAATCACTCCATGTTGCCAAACACTTCACCCGTTCAGGAGTTTGTCTAATATGTTTACATCTCTGATCTTACTACATTTCAATGCTTGTACTGAGTTCAGGGCAAAGTTAAAGGACTGTAGGAGGTGCTGTCTGGATCACACTGTTAAAAAAAAAAAAAAAAGTCCTTGCTTGCTTTGTTTGTTTTAGTGCCTTTGGAAAAGAAAGGAGGGAAAGTACCGCAACTAATACAGCAACCAAAACCTAACCTCGCTACTTAAGGATATGGTCAAGAATTTCTTTTCTACTTTTGGTTTTTATTTCTAGCCGTTGGCACTTTTCCTGTGTAAAGATAAAATGCATGTGTGCACCTTTCTGCACGGTTCTGACACTACAGGCAGTTTCCTGGCCATTGAGACTAATATGAGGTTCATCAGCAGACCACCAGCGGAAACTGTTTTTTTTTTTTTTTTTAAATGTCGATTTTAATCCATGTTTGAACAAAAAATGTCCCACTGATTTCTTTTTTTAAAGGGCTATGTATTTGTTTAATCAGTCTTAAATGCTCTTTTGAACAGCATTAAATCATTCTGGCTCTCTATAGTATTATTTTTATATACAAGACCTTTAAAACATTTAAATTAATCTTTGCATGTAGTCCTATATTACACCTTGTAAATGTCTGTCTTTAGATTTTAGTTGCCTTTTTACTTTTGGTATGAGTACAGAATTTAACCGCAATATTTTGTCTTGTATTATCAAAGTATGTGTATGTGCTTCTTTCTTGTCCCGACTCCCATCTTACAATAAAATAAAAAGTAAAAATGTTATACTATGTGTCAATAGTGACTGAGGTCTGCTGACATCTTTATGGCTGGTTTTGAATTGTCTTTATACACAAAATGCTCGTACCCAGTAACCCAGTCTATTGTGGAGTACAATATGTTTAGCCATGTTAGCAGCATGTGGCTAAAAATAAATGTATACGAATGTGGAAAATGATTTTGTTGCACATTATTTTTAAACTTCATCAGTATATCATGCAAGGTTATAATAGTTTTGGATTTTTCATTAGTTTTAGTTTTAATTTCGTTGTGAATTTTTGTTTTCAAATTCAGTTAGTTTTAGTTAGTTTTTAGAGTGAGTTTTCTAGTTTTAGTTTCGTTTTTATTTTTTGAAAATGCTTAGTTTTAATTTAGTTTTTATTAGTTTTAGTGTTAGTTTTAGTTTTTTGTAATGGGCTTTATGTTGGGTGCCAGATTCAAAGAGGTCATAATACATTTTTTGCCATTTTATCCATCAGCCCCAATAAGGTTATTAACTCTTAC
Source organism: Centropristis striata (assembly GCF_030273125.1). Lineage (NCBI taxonomy): Eukaryota > Metazoa > Chordata > Actinopteri > Perciformes > Serranidae > Centropristis > Centropristis striata. Next base: position 37,037,497 of record NC_081525.1, on the reverse strand, counting down.
AGTCCTGGGTGTTTTGAATTGTGGTTCTAGTGTAAACATCCCAGTCTCAGTAAACATATTCACCATGTGTTGCATGTTCAAATAGAAACACTGAATTATGAATGAAAAAAAGTTGACAAAAACGAAAACTAAGGACATTTTCACTATAATTTTAGTTAGTTTTGTAACCATGCAATACAGTTTCAGTTAGTTATCGTTTTTTAAAAACTCTAGTTTTTATTTTTATTTCAGTTAACGAAAATCTTTTTTCAATTCTAGTTTTCGTTATTTCGTTAGTTTTCGTTAACTCTAATAACCTTGATATCATGTCAACAAAAAACTATCCCCCATGTTTAAATAGTTCCAGTGTGTATATTTTAATGCTTTGTGGATCATCAGCAGGCTTAAGGCATTGCTCTGTCTTCATACATGTACATCACACAAACCACAGTTAGTAATAAATACAGTACAGGTAAAGAGGAAGCAAATGTCTGTCCTAACCAACAGGACTTGTGTCTCGTATAACCTGACAGGGAGACAGTAGAGGGGCACATTCACAACACATCGCACACACACACAGGTTTGTAAAAAAAAACACAATTTTCTTGGCACAATGGAAGTACTTGTACCACATTGCAACTGTCCAATGTGACTCGAGGAACAGAAACATTCACAAAACCTATTGCAGAATAAAGTTCAGGTCAAACCAAGACACAGTTGCATACTTTGCTAATGTAGTATATTTTCACTTTGTCTTCTAAACCATTGCTCTGTTGGTTTAGTCTATAAAAGGCAATTACAACACATTAAATGTTTACATTGTACATATCTGGCAATATCTGCTCTTCTAGCAGGATACTGGCACAGATAGGCACATAGGTCCATGTGGAAACGGTAAGAGGCTGATTTCTGCTCCATGAAATGCTTTTGTGTCCTGTAACATGTTGCCGTGTTCTCTGATCTGGTGTGGTTTGGTTTTGTGTATCAATTGTACATTTGTCTTTCACTCACAATAATGCTGTATCAAAAGTAAGTATCACTCAAGCATGAGAGAATTCAAGGCATCTATATGTTTTTCAAGCAGGTTTTCTTTTCTTTTTTTAACATCCGTCCCTCCATTCCTGTCATCTCTACTCAGAAGGTTTCCTTGAAACAGATCAAGTTGAGATGGAGAGCGGCCCACATGCATCCACTCAGTGTATGTTTCCCAGCTGACTGTAGACGTGCTCCAAGATCTGAGAGTACGCCTGGTCTTTGGGAGCGTGGCAGCTCAGAGAGCCCTGAGGGAGATGACAACAAGTTGTATAAGCAAGGTGAGCTGGATCATCACCTAATACACTACTGGTTTAAAAAACAAGTTTATATTTTTATAAATATTGTTAGAATATACACTACTGGTCAAAAGTTTTAGAACACACCAACTTTTTCAGAATTTAATTGAAAATGATGCAGTTTAATGTCTCAGTGTACTCTGAAATGAATGCACATTTGCAACTGTTAGAGCCATTTTGTACATTGTAGAGAAGCTGATAAATAATTCAGATTTGTATTTCATAAGTTTATGGTTCTTTATTGAGGTTGTAGGGGTGCCTATTGGTTCGTGGGAATTGTGCTCTTATTATTGGCTGAGATGTGTGTAACGTCATAATTGCTTACTTTGTTTTAATTAGGATTATGGAGACGAGGAGAGCACACTAGTTTTTGACCGTGCTTATAATTATTATTATTTTTGGATTGCTGCAGTTTATTGTTTGTAATGCTCAAACGAAAGGTTTTCAATAAACCATAAGAAAGAAACTGTGGGATTTTTTCGGCTTAAGACACGCGTCAACTACATCCTCACGCTCCATAATTGAAGTGTGCGTTTCAAGTAAAACTAGACGGAGCCACACTAACATTAGTCAAAAACTATGCTCGTTGAGAAAACGGCGTATACGGACGGATTTAAAATTCTTTATTGAGCATGGTAGTGTTTTGAAAGTTAAAAAAAGATTCAAAATCACATTTTATGTTGGACTAAAGGACTAAAAAAAGACACAAAATGACCAAAAAAAGACACAAAATGACAAAAAAAGACATGAAAAGAATTCAAAAATGGACAAAATAGCCCAAGACTCCATAGAGTTAAGTTGTTAACCCATTCCCTGAAAAAGGCCTTCTTGTATAATTCTGAAATGTACATTATTTTTCAGTTTTTGTTAACCTTACCTTTTTTTATTTACCTCTGGCAGTTCACCACTTACCTTTGTACCCTTTCAAGCTGTTCATTTGACTTGAACTGCTTGAATTTCAATAAAAAACTAGAAAAATTGGGGTGTTCTAAAACTTTTGACCGGTAGTGTTTGTGTCCAGGTAAGATTTATTATAATGATTTCAGCTCTTCTATAAACCCTACTACCTTGATCTTGTCCATCATGGTCGTATCAGGACACCAGTATTGGCTGAACTGGACGATGTCTGGAGCGCCCCTGTAGTAATCAACCAGCAGCATCTGAGGAGGAAATAACCGCAATGATTTTCAGTATTTATAAAAATGCACATTTTGTATTTCTCTGCAGTATTTGCATAGGGCTGAGGCTGCAGTGTCCGTACCATCTCATTCAGGACGTCACTGGTGAGGAAGTTGTCCTGTACGTATGTGACCTCGACCGCCACCGGGATGCCGTGGTCATTGGGTCGTTGCTGCAGGTAGGCAGATGATGCACAAGTTTAGAAGAAGCATGAGAACAAGTGTCTGTCTTGTGTTCCACTCAAACCGGGAATCTCCCTGGTGAAATTTCCAACTTCCGACCTCTAGGCGTTTTAAGGACCATGATGCTGATAGTAAACAAAACATGGCTGACTGTAACAAATTGCTGTTCTAACAGATGCCATGACACATTTTACTTTACAGCACTTTTATAATTGAAAACATATCTAAATATTCTGTTCACAAGCCTGATTAAATACTATAGTCTACAAATACAACACCCCCCTTCCAAATTGATTGGAAGGAATGAAATATTGGCAAATATACTTTATGTTTCCTTTTAGTTGATGATTTAACATTTACAGTATCCTCCCTCATGGGTGCTGCCATCGTGTGCCCGTTAGACCAGTAGTTCTCAACGTTTTTGAGTCGCGACCCCAAATTTAACATACATGATGTCCGCGACCCCCGCTCAATGAACACAATCTCACAACCACAGTTCAGATCACCCAAAAAAGAAACAAAATGACCACAAAATGACCAAAAAAAGACACAAAATGACCAAAAAAGGAAACAAAATGACCAAAACAGACACAATATGATCAAAAAAAACCCCAAAATTAACAAAACCAGACACAAAATGACCAAAACAGGCACAAAATGACCAAAAAACACACACAAAATCACCAAAAAAAAGACAAAATCACCAAAAAGGCACAAAATGACCAAAAACAGACAAAATGATCAAAAAAGGCACAAAATGACCAAAAGAGGAAACAAAATGACCAAAACAGACACAAAATGATCAAAAAAGGCACAAAATGACCAAAAAAAGAAACAAAATGACCAAAAAAAGACACAAAATCACCAAAAAACACACACAAAATCACCAAAAAAAGACACAAAATCACCAAAAAAGGCACAAAATGACCAAAAAAAAGACACAAAATCACCAAAAAACACACACAAAATCACCAAAAAACACACACAAAATCACCAAAGAAAGACATTAAATGACCAAAAAGACTAAAACACTGAAAAATGCTTTGGCGACCACCAGAAATCATCGCGCGACCCCAATTGGGGTCCCGACCCCAAGGTTGAGAATAGCTGCGTTAGACAACTTCTTTATGAAGTAGATGGGTTTGCACCAAGTTTACAATTAGGAAGTCTAACTTTGAGTGGTGGTCCATTTTTCTAGTGAGAGGCCGGACATTTTTCAACTAGTCTGGATTGCAGCATAAATGAACAATATCAGAAAAGAGTAAAAGTATGGAATAAGAAAGTGATCAGTTTATTGATGTCTGTGTGCTCACCTCAGGTGGTGGTACGACCCAGAATGGGGTTATTGTGGATGCCACACCTTGATTGCCGTGATAATACGGTCCTGAAAAGAAAAAAAAGAGTTTAAATGATTTCCCTCTAAGACGTTAATCGCAATTTGGCAGCAATAATTGTGGAGCAAGTGCTTGTTACCTAAATGTTTTCACATCTCCCTGTAAAGGAATTATTCACAGAGAATTTCCTTAATGTATCACATCAATATACTGTAACCCCACACTGTATATAAAGGCAGGCACGCACCACAGATGATGCCCAGACAGGGCTGGAAGCCATTGTTTGAACCCTGCAGCCTCAGCTGATGGTCCATCTGGGAGTCGATGTCCTGCAACGACGGCAGAGCTGGACCTCGCGGGTGACTGTGGTACCAGCCCACCAACGACAGGCCGCGCATGAACAGGTTCTGACAGATCTGGAGCAGAGGCAACACGACAGACGCTGGTTAGAAACACAAGAACAATTTTGCTTTAATGTAAAGTGATTTTTACAGTTATTTCGTATGGACTTGCCAATTTTGCTCCGCAATAACTAATTCAGATCTTTAGATCCATTTTTCGATGCAAAACAACAACGTGTGTGTGTGTGTGTGTGTGTGTGTGTTTGTCTTCATATAGTTGTGAGGACCAACCCATGGCAGAATACCAACATTGTGAGGACATTTGTAGTTGTGAGGACATTTTTTCCAGTCCTCACAAAGAAAATGCTAGGATAGCCTCTAAAGGCCTTAATTAATCATCTGTATGAATTTCAGGGAAGGTCCTAACAGAGATGGTAAACCCTGAAATGTGTGTGTTGGGCTAGGGGAAGTGGTGGTCCTCACAACTACACAACGACATGTATGTGTGTGTGTGTGTGTGTGTGTGTGTGTGTGTGTGTGTGTGTGTGTGTGTGTGTGTGTTCTTGTACTTCCTACATAGTGAGGACCACAACACGTTTTTAACCAACAGAGTGAGGACATTTTTGCAAAGTGAGGACATTTCTTTCGGACACTTCTTTAAAGGCTTTTTTGAGATTTCAGACTTTGTTTTAAGGGTTAAAGGTTACATGATAATGATTATTAACTGAAACTGTATTGTGTGGTTACAAAACTACCTAAATTATAGTGAAAATGTCCTTCATTTTCGTCTTTGTCAACTTTTTTCATGCATAATGAAGATGGATAAGACAAAGGAAATAAAGGCAAAATTTACTGTGACCTCTTTTAATCTCCCACCCAACAAATACCCCATTACAAAAAACTAAAACTAAACTAAAACTAAAGCATTTCAAAAAATAAATACTTAACTAAAACTAGCAAACTCACTTTAAACACTCATTAAAACTAACTGAATTTGAAAACAAAAATTCACAACAGAATTAAAACTAAAACTAATGAAAAATCCAAAACTATTATAACCGTATATCAGTATTCCAGTGAGCGCCCTCACAAAGATAGAAGTACAAGAATGTGTGTGTGTGTGTGTGTGTGTGTGTGTGTGTGTGTGTGTGTTAAAATTTGCTAATATTAGTGTACAGAATCTAAAAGGATGGACACAAACAGTCTTCATGTTGTTGCAGTTTGTATTCCAAGATTGTTGACAGAATTAACTAATATTTAAAGCCAATTTAATAGAGAAAAAAAATCTTAAGGGTTAAATGGATAGTTTGGATCCACAGCAGCTCTTTGTTTAGCTTCCATAACTGTACTCCTGCCTGCTACAAAATGCAGTCAGCGTTAACTTTCCAGTGATGGTAACTCAAGAGTCGGTTCTTGGGTTTCTAGTTTTTGGAGAGACAGGTGCATGTTGACGCTGGCTGCTGAGCTGCCCTGCGGCACCTGAAGGAACTTGTGAATTTTTAAAAAGGATTTCATTCACTGTCATGTTTCCTGAAGGCATACATGCTGTTCATACAGACTACTGATTCACTGGCCATGTGTTACCTCCTCCTCCACAGCAGAAGCAGAGTCTCTGTCTGCCAGCCTGGTCCGACAGGGGAAGGCCCTTAAGACTGTCAGCACTGAAACGCATCAACCACAGAGAGAAAGATGCTGAGGTTAAAAATGGCTTCACCTTCCGCATCTAAAGGTCAACTAAGGAAATTACAAACTGCCCAGAACAGGGCTGCCAGGTTGGTTTTACATTGTTCCATAAGAACAAACACTATCAGTATGCACCGTCAACTTTCCTGGTTAATGGTAGAGTACAGGTTGGCGTGCAATACAACAAAATTTTTTAGAAACACTGTCTATTCTTTTCAACCTGTTTTCTTATATAACCAAATTGTCAGATGTGATCAGGTTCATTCTTATGTGACAAGGTCAGCTAATGGTGGTCAGATGATGTTACCATGTCCAAAATCAAATGCCTTAAAGAGAACAGTTATTTATCGTGCTATCAGTTATTGGAATAATTGCCCACTGAATATACGTGAACTGAATAGTAAAGTATCTTTAAATTATTACTTGAGAATGCAGTATTTAAATTTGTGAGTAGTGAATTAACATATTTACTGTATGAAAGTGAGAATTAATGTAATAGATATGAATGTAATAACTTATTCGGAATGATTTCTGATGACGTATATAATAATGTCTACAATGTTTAATTGTTGACAAAATGACCAAAAAAGACACAAAATGACCAAGAAAGGCACAAATTGACCACAAAATGATAATAAAGAGACAAAATGACCCAAAAAAAAGACAAAAAATGACCAAAAAAGACACAAAATGACCAGAAAAGGCACAAATTGACCAAAAAAGGCAGCTTAAAGAGAACAGTTATTTATCGTGCTATCAGTTATTGGAATAATTTCCCACTGAATATACGTGAACTGAATAGTGAAGTATCTTTTAATTATTACTTGAGAATGCAGTATTTAAATTTGTGAGTAGTGAATTAACATATTTACTGTATGAAAGTGAGAATTAATGTAATAGATATGAATGTAATAACTTATTCGGAATGATTTCTGATGACGTATATAATAATGTCTACAATGTTTAATTGTTAAGTGATTTTTGTTTTGTCTCGTGGACCCCAGGAAGACTAGCTCCTCCCACTTTTGGTGACAGCTAATGGGGATCTTTTTAACAATAAACAATAATAAACCTTCTTGGCTTCACTTTTTTTTTTTGTTATTGTACTCACATTGTGTGTTTGTATCCCATCTTCCCCCGAGGTATCCCACCACCTCACTGGTGGTCAGGTGACAGTGGAAGTCCTGAAGAGAATAAAAAGCAGGTAACTGGGTTTCCTAACTGTCCATCAGTGCTCAACTACGCTGTTTTAGACGTGACTGTCACTTACCATTAGCAGCAGCACATTACTGGACACGGCTACATTAAAAGGCTGGAATCTGTTGATGGCTGAGAAGGCGGACAGCTCCACCAGTGTGTGTGGATCTCTGAGGATAAAAGTAAGAGTCTATCACACTTACAGGCTTATAAAACGACATCGATCTTTCAGAGTAACAGTCGGTACCTGGCAGCATCTCTGGTGCCCAAGGTGCAATATCTGACAGGAATTCTCTCTCTGTCTGATCTCCGGGAAACCATTACGTCTGTAACAGTGAAGATGGACATTTGTTTTCCAGTTTAAAGCATTACCAAGACATTTAAAACCAAAAAACAAGTCATGTAGGTTGGTTTGCTCCTTTAAAAGCCACTACTTAGTGCATTTCATGGACAGTGAATTATGTCAGGTTAGCTTTAGACAATGCAGGGAAAAGTATTAGGTAAAAGAACTAAGAAAACACTGAAAATACTCCACTACAAGTGAAATTCCCACATTAATAACTTTATTGAAGTAAAAGTATGTTTCAGTAAAAAAGTATGAAAATGCAAAGTACTCATTGTTCCCTTTCAGTATTTTTACTTTATATATGATATTTGTGGATTAATATTACTGCTGCATGAATGTGTATGTTACATTTAGCTGCTAGATGTTTAAGTTTGAATGATTTTTAACTCCATTATACACTGTTGACCACTTAAATCTACAGCAATGCCAGAACCATATGTCTTTAAAATTTCAACTTTTCTTGTCAGAAAAACAGTTTTGTGATGCTGCATTTTCCAGCTGATCCAAGAAAGGTTTTTAAAGAGTATTTTGTAGCTGAAGACATGGGAGAAAACAAAAGCATTTAAATTCAGGAATTCTCTCTCTGTCTGATCTCCGGGAAACCATTACGTCTGTAACAGTGAAGATGGACATTTGTTTTCCAGTTTCTTCAAAAAATCATGAAACTTTTACACTCTACAGCGGTAGAGAAGATGAGACTTATACCACTTAATCCAGGTTTGTTGTTCTTGTTCTTCTCATCTGCCTGCAGGGCTGTCTTCCCTTCCTCTTCATCCTCGTCATCATCCTCCTCACTCACCAGGCTCTGGCAGCGGAAAAAATAAACAATGCATGATGTAGGACAGTGTAGATCATGGGTCTCAAACTCGCGGCCCGCGGGCCAATTGCGGCCCTCGTCACGATATTTTGTGGCCCCCACCTTGATATGAAAGTTTAATGTGAGTTTTATATGAATGACACTTTACTGTGTTGTGTGTGGAAGGTCCCTTTTATTACTTTTTTTGGGTAATTTTGTCTTTTTTTAAATAATTTTGTCTTTTTTAATAATTTTGTGTCTTTTTTGGTAATTATGTGTCTTTTTTAAATAATTTTGTGACTTTTTTAAGTAATTTAGTTTTTTTCTGTCATTTTGTGTCTTTTTGGTCACTTTGTGTATTTTTTTGGGTCATTTTGTGTATTTTTTTTGGTCATTTTGTGTCTTTTTAACGTATTGTTTTAACGTAATGTAGTGTTTTTTCAGTCATTTTGTCTTTTTTTGTAAATTTTTTTTTTTTTTTGTGTTTTAAATAGTATGGTTTGGTTTCTTGTCATTGTTAAATGACTTCAACTAATCAACTTTTTTCTCAGTTTTCAAGATTCGTTCACTGTGGAGGCATATGAGAAAAACAAAAGAAAACTTCACAAATATAAGGTAACACAGGGTGAGTAATATATGTGAAAATGATTATTTTGCAGGGTAAAGGGTAATTCCTTTAGAAAAAGTGAAAGGAATCTGCCAGTGAAATGAGAATATTTCACATTTCAGCACTTGTTTCAAGTGTTTCCTAAAAGATACATTTGTCTTTATCCGAGAGCAGAAACCTCTTCTTTCTTGTTTCACAACAGACACTCTATTTCTCAAAAAAAAATCTTGAAACATGTCGTTTACAATTGGAAACACTTAGAGCTCACTTGGCTCCACACTAAGGCCACAACCTATGACGAAGGATTTTTTTTTTTACATAAATTGGTCTTTTGCCTCTTTCCGATTTCATCATCCCTCTTTCACAATCAGCCGTTATTTTCTTTCTACCCTGGTTTTCCTTTCTTCTCTCTGCGTGTCAATAATAAAACAATAATGCAGTTTCTGTACTGAACCGTGAACTAACTGTCTAACTACATGTTCAGGGAAAACCTGCCACCTGAACATTTAGTTATACTGTAATACTAAAAACTTTAAAGGCTTCATCCTATTTGAGCTTCATTATTCATTCTTTAAACCTGAATCAACACTTTATCTTGGTACACATTAAATAAAAATAAACTGTTTAGAAATAGCTTCAAGTCAAACTTTGTTTGGTGTTAAACTTGATACTGCAGATATTCACATGTTGCCTAGTTACACTACCGGTCAAAAGTTTTAGAACACCCCAGTTTTTCCAGTTTTTTATTTAAATTCAAGCAGTTCAAGTCAAATGAACAGCTTGAAAGGGTACAAAGGTAGGTGGTGAACTGCCAGAGGTAAATAAAAAAAGGTAAGGTTAACAAAAACTGAAAAATAATGTACATTTCAGAATTATACAAGAAGGCCTTTTTCAGGGAACAAGAAATGGGTTAACAACTTAACTCTATGGAGTCTCTGGCTATTTTGTCCATTTTTGAATTCTTTTCATGTCTTTGTAAGTCATTTTGTGTCTTTTTTTGGTCATTTTGTGTCTTTTTTTAAGTCATTTTGTGTCTTTTGGTGTCTTTTTTGTAATTTTGTGTCTTTTTTTGGTCATTTTGTGTCTTTTTTGGTCATTTTGTGTCTTTTTTTGGTCATTTTGTGTCTTTTTTGGTCATTTTGTGTCTTTTTTTGGTCATTTTGTGTCTTTTTTAAGTCATTTTGTGTCTTTTGGTGTCTTTTTTTGTCATTTTGTGTCTTTTTTGGTCATTTTGTGTCTTTTTTTGGTCATTTTGTGTCTTTTTTAAGTCATTTGGTGTCTTTTGGTGTCTTTTTTTGTCATTTTGTGTCTTTTTTTGGTCATTTTGTGTCTTTTTTTAGTCCTTTAGTCCAACATAAAATGTGATTTTGAATCTTTTTTTTACTTTCAAAACACTATCATGCTCAATAAAGAATTTTAAATGTTGCAAATGTGCATTCATTTCAGAGTACACTGAGACATTAAACTGCATCATTTTCAATTAAATTCTGGAAAAGTTGGTGTGTTCTCAAACTTTTGACCAGTAGTGTACATTCTAACAATATTTATAAAAATATAAACTCACCATGTCTGCGCTGGGTTGGTACTTGTGCAGCCAGGTGGTTTTGTACTGAACCAGCTTCTGTCCCCGGTAGCGAACAGATGCCCAACCACAACCAGACTTCTTGGCTGGGTTGACCAGACGTTTGCAATGTGTGGCCCAGGCGCTGGGGGAGTTGAAGATCTGGCCCGTCTCCACCCACCTGATTTTCCCATCAGTCAACAGGTCTCCTACAAAGTTCTTACCCTGAGGGGAGCAGAGAAGAGACATTGGTAACGCTTTATATTAAGGTCCTTGTAATAACCATTAATTAACAAGTAATAAGGCCCTTGTAAGTCCTTACAAGATGCTTTTTAACATTATTGTGTGTTATAAGCTTATATAAGTGTTAAAATAATAATAATGGCATTATAATACAGCTAATAGCAGGCTATAAGAGATTTATAAGCACTTATAAGAAACTTGTTAACAGTTTGCAAATGCTTAAGAACATTAATAATTAATAAAAGCCTCATGAGTATCTTATAATTGTTCATAATGGCATTACAAACACCCATGACCCACCCATTATGTCTTTGCCATTCCTTTATTAATCTTATTTTGTTTGCTTATTGATATTAAAATATACTTTATTGCTCATCTATTATAAGTTAACTATGCTTTTTGCAACTACCGGATCTAAAGCGAGAACAATGCCTTATTACTTGTTAATTAATGGTTATTAAGGACCTTATTATAAAGCGTTACCGAGACATTTAAAACCAAAAAACAAGTCATGTAGGTTGGTTTGCTCCTTTAAAAGCCACTACTTAGTGCATTTCATGGTCAGTGTGTTATGTCAGGTTAGCTTTAGACAATGCAGGAAAAAGTATTCAGATCCTTTACGAAGGTAAAAGAACTAAGAAAACACTGAAAATACTCCACTACAAGTGAAATTCCCACATTAATAACTTTATTGAAGTAAAAGTATGTATCAGTAAAAAAGTATGAAAATGACATGTTAATAACATAATACTAATTATCCAAGTCAAATTGATCTGTTAAGGGGTAGGACTAGATAAGTTTTTTTACTTCCTCCTACCCCCTTTCGAGCATGCAGAAAGTGTCTGTTTTTTTAATGTGTTGCTTTTTTGTTTTGTTTTTTATTTATTCATCTATTAATATTTAAACTTGTTTTTTTTTTTTATTGCTTGCATGTTCGAAATAAAGATAATCAATCAATCATGAAATCAAAACACTTGCACCAGTGGCGGTTCTACACAGGGGCCTACAGGGGCCACTGCCCCTGTGAAGAAGCCCTTGGCCCCTGCTGTGGCCCCTGTGTCAAATTAATATTTAAATGATCAATTTATAATGATGAACAACGGAACAATTTTTACCTACTTTTTGTTCAAACAATATCTCATTGTGCACAAAAGGAACCCAGAATGTGTCCATTGTATAATAGTTTAATTGTGCAATAAAAGCTTGTGTATATAAAAGAAGATCATTCTGACTGCACTTTCAAAATAAAAATTAAGTAATTGTGCACAAAAATGAGAAATGTCATTGTTGTACAAAAATAATTATTGTTGGTAAGTCTCATTGTTTCAATCAGTGTGTTTGTATCTTCCAAATATACTTAAATTAGATTTTTAAATAAGCTAAAATAAAGGTTTTGAATGCCTAAATATCATCTCCGCCGTTTTTTAATGTGCCCCTCTGATTAAACACTGGCCCCTGCTTGGCCCCCACAGCAGAACTGGTCTAGAACCACCACTGACTTGCACGCTGTACATAGGTACAGCACCTGAGTATAAGTCACATATTCCACCACTGGCTTTTAACGACACTTGCATAAATGATGAGCAACAACATTCTTACTGTGCCCAGCTGTGTGTGTGTGTTATTACCAGGTAGTGGATAGCCAGGACGCCGTCCCCCGGCTCCACCAGGCCGTCCTTCAGCAGCACCCTCAGGGTGATGCCTCTCCGGGTCAGCAGGGAGCCCCGGCCGGAGCTGGACCTCAGGTCAGCCTCCTCCCCTCCGCTCAGCTCCTCCTCATCCTCCTCTCCTCCATCCTCCACCACCTGTGGAGAACTGGGTGGCTCTGAGCCTGAGGACACACACACACACACACACACACATACACACATATTGATGTATCCTAATGTGCTCAGGGTCTGCTTGAGTGATATGTGGGTGTAATGTTGAAAACCATAACCATGGCATGTTTTGCTGCATGTAAACAATGTTTTCTCATCAAACAGCCTCTAATGAAAGGTCATATCACTCTGAGGCTTCATAATTAGCCAAAGCACCTGGATACCAGTTAAACATCTGGATATCAAAGTTGCATCAGGAACAAAGCCAATTCAAATGGCCATTATTTTAATTATAATGACTTTATAATGACTGTAATGGCAGCCGGCATCATTCATAATTGCAGCATGCTAAAATGATAGCAGCCCTATCATGGTGAAAGGAATAATAAGGGGCCAAAACAGGCGGAAGATAATCTAAATTGGCTTTTCATTAATTACGGCTAAGCTATGCGGTTGGCCTTTTGTTTTCCACCTCCCATTAGGCTCCCTCCGCAAGAAAGAGGCCTGTTCCCTCTCTGTTAATTTCCCCCAGAATTACAATTAAAGCCCTCTTTCATTATTCTCACCCATATCTCTGAACGCGTCGGAGAGCGCCTTTAAATCCAACTCGGTGAAAAGCTGCTCCTTTTCCGGGCACTTGAGGCTGTGCTGGGGTTGAGCTCCGGGCAGATTTCACAGAGACACTTCGCCACACTAGCTCCGGCTATTATTCAAAAACATAAAATGAAGGCGTCTGTGGCTCTGCAGTGTAGTTTCCTTGTTGTGTTGCTTTAATGTCAGTTCCCCTCCCCTTTCTTTCTCCCTCTCCCCGTCCTTGTCACTCTCCCTGTGTTCTTCTGTCTGACGTGCCATGCCGGTCCGTCTGCCATTATTCACACATTCATAAGACTAAAAATACTACGCCGTCATTAATAATGTAAAACTATCGGCGGGGGTTGCAGGAAACGTCTTAAATGTTCTGAAAATGCAAACAATGTAGCCATTAATCTGCGTTTCCTGCGGAGAGATGAAGTGTCGCCTCGAGCGCGTAAACCAGACGCTGTTTTGGCATTTAGGCAGATTAAAAGTACATCCTGAAGATTATAGCTGCTTCTTTTCTGAGAAACACTACATCGGAGCTACGGTCAGTGAATTGTGTGGTGTTATAACACGACCTTGTCCCGTAATTTACTATGTTACACTGGGGCTTTCTTTCTTCACTACACCGAGATGTTCCTTCTTTATCTCCGCAAAGAAGCACATTTACCGGGAAGCAGCCTGCGGAGGGCAGCAAACCTCCAGCAGAGTCTCACTGGCTACAGTTACCTCCACCTGGTGGTTACACACACATATATTGTATATATATATATATATATATATACACATATATATATATATGTATATATACACACAATATATGTATATATATATATGTATATATACACACAATATATGTATATATATATATGTATATATACACACAATATATGTATACATATATACACATATATATACAATATATATGTGTGTATATATATATATATATATATATACAATATATGTATACATATATACACACATATATACAATATATATGTGTGTATATATATATATATATATATATATATATATATATATATATATATACAATATATGTGTGTATATATATATATACAATATATGTATATATATATACACAATATATGTATATATATATATATACAATATATGTATATATATATACACAATATATGTATATATATATATATATATATATATATATATATATACAATATATGTATATGTAACTGCAGTGGTGGAATGTAACAAAGTACATTTACTCAAGTACTGTACTTAAGTACAATTTTGAGGTACATGTACTTTACTTGAGTATTTCCATTTTATGTGACTTTATACTTCTACTCCACAACATTTAGAGGCAAATATTGTACTTTTTAGTCCACTACATTTAGCTGACAGCTTTAGTTACTTTTCAGGTCGAGATTTAACATAAAAACACAATCAATTTAAAGTGATTAGACATTTTATTAAATTAAACCACATAACAGTATATTTAGTGGTTAAAATAAGCCCTGGCTTGAGAAAATAAACCACTGCTTAGATAATTGCATCAAAAACAATAATTTAATAATATATTTGACAACCTGAGTGGGTCCATTCTGCATAATGAGTACTTTTACTTTTAGTACTTCAAGCACATTTTGATGCTGATATTTTTGTACTTTTACTCAAGTAAGGTTTTGAATGCAGGACTTTTACTTGTTCTGGAGTAATCTCACATTGTAGTATTAGTACTTTTACTTAAGTAAGGGATCTGAAAACTTGTTCCACCACTGTGTAACTGTCTTATAAATATCTATGGTCATACAGACCTGTGTTAGGCTTCAAATGGCTCTGAAATGTCGTTACAGATACAGTTAGTTGTCAGTGAAGCTGTTTACTCACTACATTTTAGAGGCAAATATTGCACTTTTTACTACTCCACTACATTTAGCTGTCCGCTTTAGTTATTTTTCAGGTCGAGATTTAACATGAAAAATACATGATCATGTTAAAGTGATTAGACTTTTTGGTAACGCTTTATAATAAGGTCCTTAATAACCATTAATTAACAAGTAATAAGGCATTGTTCTCGCTTTAGATGCGGTAGTTGCAAAAAGCATAGTTAACTTATAGTTAACTTATAATAGATGAGCAATAAAGTATATTTTAATATCAATAAGCAAACAAAATAAGATTAATAAAAGCATGGCAAAGACATAATGCCATTATTTACACTTATATAAGCTTATAAACACACAATAATGTTATTCAGCATCTTGTAAGGACTTACAAGGGCCTTATTACTTGTTAATTAATGGTTATTACAAAGACCTTAATATAAAGCGTTACCGACTTTTTTCTTATATATTTTTAATTAAGCCTCATAACAGTATATTAAACAGTTCAAATGAACCTGTTTTAAATACAGCACTTGTAACAGAGTATTTACAGACTGTTTACATAAGTAACGGATCTAAATACTTATGCTGCAGTACATGTCAAATTCAGTGGAGGTTTCTGTCACACATATTTGACTATAAACCTATTAAATACTATTTATATTTAATGATAAAACCATCCAGCTACATGTCTGCATTAACCTGTTATTGGACTTCGCTCACCCAAATGTTGTTGCTTCTACTACTTTTACTTTCAGAACTTGACAGTATCATTTTGGACAGAGGCATCCTGTTACCCTCATATTTTTTCCTTGTAAACTTGCAAAGATCTCAAGTAAAGCTTGAGTTCAGATGCAATGTGTCACAAATTTAATCTCAGATTCTGTTAAATTAACGGACATGCTTGCATGCAGTGGATGAACCTCATCGGATCTGTTTATGTAGATATTGAAAAAAGCAAAGCGACCTCAGCTTTTAACATTAGAGACTTGCTGCCAGAAGATGGAGACATTTTGCAATGAATAAGTCAGGAGAACCTGTAACATCCTGCTCAGGTTCATGTATGCATGTGCTGTATGCCAGCTCCTGGTGTTTTAATCAGGGGTTGTTGTGACTCTGTGTTTTTGTATTATTAAAGAGCACACGCTATTTCAATAATTTATTATATTAATTTACAACTTAAATCCTCTGTGAGGTATTTACATATAAGCTCTACATGAACTGACGGCATAATGATGACAGTTGACTTGAAATGCATACAGCGATACGATGCTGTAAGATTAAGATTAAGATATTCCCTTATTAGTCCAAAAACATGCACGTTTCTGACATCTGCTTTTAGCACATCCTTTACACACCAGTGGACACACACCATGCTAGGAGCAGTGCAGCATTACTGCATTACTTGAGCCTTGCTTAAGGGCACCTCAGCCCTGGGACTTGTCAGACCTGGGATTCAAACCTGTGACCCTTCAGTTACAAACCAGATTATCTAACTTCTAGGCCAGTGGTCATGTGAGGAGGAAAAAAAATGTGTTCTGCTATATTATATAGAGCATGTATCTTATTTACAACGATGTTTCCCTAAACTTTTCTTCACTCCCCTTTTTGAATGCTTTCATCTGTTTGTCAACTGCAGGAAGCAGTAGGTTACAGAAAACATTTCACACAAGATTATTTCCAATTTACTGTTATACTAGTGTATTAACCCTAGCGCAGAGTAATTGCTCAGTGACTAGATGATTGGGAATAAACAAGAGTAGCTCCTATGCTGCAAGTTATAGCTTCGGTTGAATTAATGTCCTAAAGAAACCTTGCAAATTGATTTAATCCCACTTTATCATTGTATTTACCCTTTTCACTAGAACTTACTTATGCTTATGTAACTTGATTAAATATCAAATGCAAAATGGGCTTTTTTTCTTTCTGCCATCCAGAGGTTTATGCATTATTAATGCATTGTATAGTTATTGTGTTGATGCATTAGGTCTTTAACCATAGCCTTACTGGAACGGGATGTTTCACCAAGTGTGTCTATGACCTGTGACCTCAGACATCTTTGCCATTTATTAATGTTTTTCTGTGCATTGCCACTGTTAGGCTATATGAGATTAAACTCATAAGAACATATTGGTGTACTTAACCCTCTATGGTACACATTATGATGCCAGTTAGGAAAAAAATGATTGGAGTGGTTTTTTTTGTCTTAAAATAGACTAAATAAACATAATCTGAAGAAAATGTATGTTTTTTTTGTTGTTGAAGTTTTTGGGGTTTGTTGCACCACGATGGTGCACAAGTGAAAAAGAGAGTTTTTAAATTAATGTGTAAACGTTTCAGTAGCTTCAACAGGGTACAATACAACACATTTTGAATTTAAAAACATTACATTAACTTTTTTAACTGGTTTCCTGTCTGAATATTGCCCGTAGGCAACATCGTACCATTGAACCAATGACCCATTGAAATGTCTTGAACAGTCTAAGTGTATGAAATTATCAAAAATGAAGGTTTACTCACCTATTAGTCTGAATATATTTTTTCCAGATGGAAAAGGGCCAGAAAATGACGTTTGAGTGATTTTTTTTTTTGTGGCACAAAATGGCAAAGCTGTTTCCTTTGGAAAAGTCTGCAAAAAAGGGTTTCAATATGGCCTCCTGGAGGTCATGTAACAAATTAAAGCATTTCTATTGGTTCCCTATACTCTTCCCTCTTTTTTTAAGTATTGCATCACTCAAATAGATGCATTATAGAAATTTGACAGGCCAGAAATGGGTATGTTGCCTGAGGGAAACACCTTACCATAGAGGGTTAACTCTATTTTGTTGTGTGAATGTTAATCTTATTCACAAGTCATTCTTGGATAACCAGCAGGGTTACTGTAACCTTTTGCATTTTTCTTTGACATGAGAGTGGTCCCAGACTGTCTAGGCGTGCATATTAGAAGACCTGGGAGTGTCTTCATTTCTTGAGATAAACTTGTTTTTGGTAACTTGTTCTGACATGATTTTGGTGTTTACAGCCAAGGACAGGATAGCTGAGCTACAACCCCTCTTTGTTTTCTTTTATATATAGACTCGAGTCGTAGGTAAGGATTTATCAAACAAAAACCTATGTATGCTTGATGTGATTAAAGTTTAATGCATATTTTAGTGTTATGATGATCTCATTGTAAAGAGCTTAACCTCACTGGTCTTAATGTGTAAAATATGTCAATGTACAAAGTATATGACACAACCAAAAAAATAGGATGCATAAGACAACCATATGGTGAAAAACACACATTTATTGAAGCAATTAATACAATTGTGCATAGTCTGATACAGTGATTAAATGAGAAAGACAGACAGAAGGTGTGTTGTTTAAATGAAATGTTAAAAAAGCAACCTTTAATTTATTTATTTATTTGTGTTATTTTAATCAAAAGTAAGAAAGAACAAAGAAATCCAAATCTCTTTATTGATCTTTGAACAGAAGTTAGTAGCATACACAGTTGGCATCAGCGCTGTGCAAATGTATTTTTAAATTCAATTATTATTAAAGTGACCTCGATTATACTGAGGTTTGAAGTATATTTGTGTTTTTTCCACAGCATGTATGTATGTATGTATGTATGTGTATATATATATGCATTTTTGTATATATATATATATATATATATATATATATATATATATATATATATATATATATATATATATAGTAATGTGAAAATAATTTGAGTAACTCATCTCCAAAACTGTCACTGAACAGCTTGTTAAGACAATTATTCCAGTTTTTGCTCACTAACATTCTTTCCTTGTTCATTAATTTTGTTGAACTTATCATATCTAATACAACTATAAAATGTGAGATTTTTCTGAGTGTTTTTGTCAGTAAATTACTAACTTCGCCCTACCTAAATCATCCATGTCAACTGTCACTCAGTTCATCATTTTGTCAGTACTTAATACAAACAGCACGGAATTGTATCTGTTTTAGTTCAGGAACTTTATTTTTTAATTAATTTTTGTCTCATGTTCATTAGCTTTTCTAGGATTCCCAAATCACCTTCTTATCTCGCTTCATGGTGAAGGCCAGCTCTGACCAGATATGCTGTTTATAAATCATCCTCGTCCACATCTTCAACTAATCTGTAGAGTACTGAGGACGTACCACCACCTGGTAGTGGAACCAGTCTGAGTGGCATGGATAGACTTGTTCTGCACTGCTTGGAATATATAAAAGATTGCTGTCATTATCAGCATTAAACTCATGAATGTGGAACACATACCTTCTGTCACACATGACAACAAGCATGTTGCTGTAATGAATACGCCCCTCCATCTCACTGGGTAAATTGCGGCTCTTTTCCTCAACCTTCAGACTGACAGCTGGCAAAGAGGGGCAAGTGACATTTTCACTGGAGCAATCTTCATTGCTAAGATACACCCTTGTTTTCCAGCTCATTTTGTGAAGAGCAAAAAAGGCGCTGTTGTGGACCGGCGTTTGGAAATCAGAGGCCAGACTATTGATGCGTTGGTCACGAAGAACGTAGAACCCACGATTCTTGTAATATTTGATGATGTTGTAGGTGAAGCTAAAGCTCCATGGTGTGCCAGTGTAAATCCTGGATGTGTAGACATTCTGTTCTTCCCTCAGGTCACTGAGCAATGTCGTGATGGGCAGAGCATTAAACTGAAACCCCTGCAGCTTGCCGGCTGTGTACTGTTCGTCATTAAGTGTGTATAAGTCCTCAGCTGGTATCACTGGGAAACGGATGAGCTTCAGTAGCGCCTCGGGAATATTTATGTTGTTTTGGGCTGCTGACCACCTCTCCAGTCCTATCAAGAGGACGGTTTCATTAGCCACCACGAGGTCTGAGCGGGACATTAGAGCTTTGACTAGACCCAAAGAAAGATCTGTCCAGGCTGGGGAAAGGATCAACGCCTCGCAGTTCCACGCCAGGTAGCGAAGACAAACTTCCTGCAGTGCCTCATCACCTGTATGAACTGCATGCTCATAGAAAGAGCTCTGGGTCTGGAAAGTGGGATCCTCCGGAAGAAAAAGTCTAAAAATATTTGCAGCCTCATTAAGAATATCTGTCAGAGCCCAGTCGGAGGCCATCTTGAGAATGCAATAGGCAGAGAATCGAGTGAGTTTAATCTCTCTTGTGTAGAAGTATCTGAAAATTAAAGATTTCCATTAGTAAGGTGCAGCTTTGCTCAGTGCATAAACAGCAAGTGATGAAAATCAACTGCAAGTGGTACACGTTGACTTGACAATTTAAATAAATACTTCACCCATAAAATTACTTTTTGTATATTAATTCCCCACCCTGTTTACCCTTGAATCCTTAAAGCAAACATTGTGTTCTCTGCATGCCTTCATGTTGAACAGAGAATCCAAAAATGGAGAAAATAATTGATAAATTGATGTAAATAGTTGTTGTCAACAAGATCTCCAACCTAAACGACAGTATAGGTTTGTCAATACCACCCTTGACAACAAATATGAGCATTTTTCGGCTTGCAGTTTTGTTGAATTTAGCCTCCAACAGCACTGACCTAGGTTTAGGGCAAAGAACTTCCTGGTAAGGTTAACAGTAAATAAGTGCACATAAATGCAGGAAGTGAATTATGAGGTTTATGTGACTACTGGAGGTCAAATAATTACAACAAAAACAAACGTGAGCCATTGGGGTTCAGTCATGTTTAAATCACATTGTTGACTTTTGTTTTCACATGGGACATGAACCCCGTCCTCCTGGGTGAAAAGTCCAACGTTCGGTGTTTAGTCAATTCTTTTTAATTATTCGCTCACTGTGGAGGCATACGAGAAAAAAGTTTTCTTTGAGACTTAAACACAATAACACAGGGAGTAATCGATTCTCAAGGGGGAATTTTAAGGGTAAAGTATTATTTTAATGTCACAAGTTTGCTCTCACCTGACAAAGTCCTTGACGTGCTGACTGCAGTTAGCAGAAGCATTGATGCTAAGGCTGGGAAAGTCTGGCTCTGACGTGGGGAATGAGTTCAGAGAAAGGATGACCCTGTGAGTGCAGATTGTCTCAGTGGTTTTGTTGTTCACCATCACTGTAATGTTCAAGTCACAGTCACGCCCACTGTCAAACAGCTCCCCCAGCTGATCAGAGAGGCTTGTCCTTTGCTCCAAATCGTACTCGTGGCTTTGGTCCCAGTTGATCGGTTCTGGCTCTTCTAGAGATCAATATGTACACAGAGATTGATTTAATTGGTGTTGAACTTTTTATCTTTTATTACTCCATTGAAGATTCACACTTCTAGTTCAAAGAATGATTTTCTTACCATATTCACATCTAACACCAGCATCTTCACCGTGACCACAGTTATGGATCCCCCACCCAGGAAATGGACACTGGGACAGGTTTCTCTCCGTTCCACTACAGCCTAAATTATCCATCCAGATGTTGCCATCCCCTAACACAAAATCATTCCCAGCACAAAAACAGATAGGGACAATTTAGCCATCCGTACCCAATTACAAGTTTCTGATTCAAAAGCAGCATGTTGGCATTGTTAGTGTTTCTGCTTTGAGTTTCAGAAGGTCAAAATGCTTTTTTACCGTTGCCAAATGCAGATGATGGTAAAGCTTCTGTTGCCCCAATGAAATTTAGCTGGCGACACACGACATTAGCGTCATTTATGTCCCACGCATCATCGCACACAGTCCCCCAAAGTCCATCATGAAAGATCTCCACACGGCCCTCTGAGTGATTTTGACCACCAACCAGCCGAATAAAACCTTCCTCATCACCTGAAGAAAAATGCAAAAATTAAGTTTAGTCATCTGAATCAAATGATGGTTATTCAGATAGAAAAAGTTGAAAAAAAGTCAGCATATCCAAAATATGCTAATATTGTATAGTATAATGCAGTCAGGCCAGGTTCTGCTTTGTATTTCTAGTAAAATTCTTATTATAAACAGTTTAGTTTATCCTATACATAATGTCAATGTTTAACCCTTGTGTCCTCTTGGGGTCCTTTTTGACCCCAAATCATTTCAACATATGATTAATATAGGTTACCTTTCATAGAATTGCTTGAAATTTTCAGCATATGTGCCCCTTTGCATCCTTTATAGATAATATAAATTTCAATTTTCCTCATACATTTTCACCCATCCTCCTAAGGGGTCAAAAAGGACCCCATAACATCAGACTGGTTTTAGGACATGTAGAAAAATATTATTACAAACTTTTTTTTTTCACCTTTTAAGGCAACTCATGACCAACAAATTGATATTTAATTTTCATATTTTTTTTCATTGGTCAATTTTAGTCAAATATACAAAATTTGGCCTTAATTCAAGAGAAAAAAAAAATAAAACCTGATTTTTTTTCAATAGTTATAGTGAAATAATAATTTATTGATGGGAATGTACAGAGTAGGTTATGTCAACTTTTAGTGAAACTTATGTTTTGAAAGCTTTGTTCATTTTTGGATGTCAGCAAAAAAAAGTGCTCCAAAAGGGAGGTACAAAACCTGATAGGAAAAATAAAAGATTCTACTAAAGCACTATGAAAAACTGGATCAGGACTACAGGGGGGAAAAATAATAAAGAACCCAAAATCACTCCAAAAGGAGGAAAAACAAAACAGCTGACTCAAAAAACTACGAAACTAAGAACTGCGCTACTAATAAATTACAAAGAAAAATCACTCTTGCAAGGAATCCAAGAAGGCAAAAACAAGACAAGCTGTGGCAAGAAATAGATAACTGGCTGGTATGGTGACGGGGTCAAACACACTGGACCAAGACAAGGGAAAACACAGACTATTTGAACACATGGAGGGAAGGGAGCACCAGGTGAACACAATCAGTAATTAGGGGAGACAATCAGACAGATGACACACAGGGAAGGGCAAGTGACCTGAAACTAGAGGAGAGTTACTATTTCAAAATAAAACAGGAAATAACAAGACCAGAACACAAAATAAAACACCACCTCACCGCGGTGTGACAGAACAATGCTTTCAAAACATAAGTTTCACTAAAAGTTGACATAACCTACTCTGTGCATTCCCATCAATAAATTATTATTTCACTATAACTATTTTAAAAAAATATTCAGGTTTTATTACTTTTTTTTCTTATGAAATGAGGCCTTATTTTGTATATTTGACGAAAAATTGACCAATAATAATGAAAAGATATGAAAATTAGATATCAATTTTTTGGTCATGAGTTGCTTTAAAAGATGGGGGGAAAAAGTTAGAAATAATTTTTTCCTACATATCCTAAAAACAGTCTTGTGTCATGGGGTCCTTTTTGACCCCCGAGGAAGATGGGTGTATAGTCGACGGGAGGACTACACAAAGGTTAATCTATATTACACCTTATGTGACTTATGGATACCAAAGTTGTCTTATGAACTATGTATTGCCTCCACTTTCATTTAAGAAACTAGTTCCATGACAGTCTATGGTGTCTACACACTCATTATATGTATACCGTAAGAGAAATGGCGTCTCAGAAATGTACAAGAAGATGAAAAGAGACCTTATCAAGGAGTATCTTCTACGTTTAAACCATAATATGGATCTCAACCACAGACTGTAAAAATAATCTCAACACACAAAAAGTATCTTTGGATGATTTTCTCAAGTGTAACAACCATTAACACCTGAAGCCTACTTGGAATAATGACATGTTGTATCTTTTTCCACAAAGAAACCATTTTGGACATACTGGATAAAATGTTTTTTTGTAAAGTAATAAGGTTTTATATTTATGAGTTGATTGTGCAAATTTAAAGGAATAGTTTGACATTTGGCGTGTCTGATCCCGTGCCAATTCCATACAGTCTGACTATGTATGCAGCTGTTCAATTCAATATTGAGGAAGCCTTAACAAAAACATTTATAGGGAGTAGGACTCAGGCCAATGGCATTTTGTCCCATACCTACTGCATAGTTACTGCATAATAGCACAAAGTGATGCCAGTGATTATTTGTATTTGTGTCATGTACCGTTCTGTAGGACTCCAGAGACAGACTTGCTCAGAGGGACGTGGAGCAGCTCACCACGGGAGAGTTGGTCGTCATCATCATCATCATCATCATAGAAGAAACCTGGAGACATTGTCGTTGAGGGCGTAGAGGCGTTAAAGGAACTGACCACCTATATATATATATATATATATATATATATATATATATATATATATATATATATATATATATATATATATATATATAGGTGGTCATATATATATATATATATATATATATATATATATGTATGTATATATATATATATATATATATATATGTATGTATATATATATATATATATATATATATATATATATATATGTATGTATATATATATATATATATATATATATATATATATATATGTATTTATATATATATATACGACGAAAGTGATGGGCATATTCCCATTTAAACAGTATATATATATATATATATATATATATATATATATATATATATATATATATATATATATATATATATATATATATATATATATATATACTGTTTAAATGGGAATATGCCCATCACTTTCGTCAGGCCGAACAACGTCCCTTAGCTGGTGTATATTCCCAGCATACCACAGCCAGTCTTGAGCTATTGCTTATGCCTTGGAACGCATGCATATTTGTGATGTGTCACTGATTGTAAAGTTAATGGGGTTTTTTTTTTCATTTAGGCTATAAATTAAGTCTAAAAAAACTCAGATTCTCGCCTGTTTTCCCCCCAGCCAACTTAAATGTTTGGACAGTATTTTAATTTGTAGTAGTTTAATTAGTATTAGTAATTAGTAAGCCAATACTTGAGTTGGAAGAACTGGAAACTTTAAGTTGACTTGCCCTAAATTTAAGTTGCATTAATGCAAACAGTTGATTTTAAATCAATCAGATGTGTTAGTCTAACTTGTTAATTCCATTTGAAAAACTTAAATTACAGTTACCAATTGAATATGTTTTTCTAAGTAGGTCCAACAATTTCCTTTTTCAAGTGTAAAAAAATGTATTTTTTTTACTTTTGTAAAGGTAAGCTATGTTTGAACATTAAAAACAATACAACAGAGTTTTATAAGTTGACAGTTAACTCACCAGCAAACGAGCTGACTCTCAGGAAAAGGACGCAGAATAATAATAAAGTATTTTTTTCCATTCCGATTGCTGTTCACTGGGGGAAGAAGAAAGACGTTTTGCTGAACAGCCATGATGCGACAGAAGTTTCGTATCATAATGACAAATTCTCCTTCAGAGAGAAATATGTGATTCCATCAGTAGCTTGTACATTTTCAGAGGGGTTAAAAATAGGAATGAACTTACCAGAACTCAAAATGAAGTGAACTGACGAAATACCTCTCACTGAAGAAATAAATAGTGAAACTGAACAGAATATATATGCTGTTATTTTCCAGGAATCACCACACCCACTAAAGAGGTGTTTCCCAGACAAAGAGCTGAAATCGGATGCCTCTTTTTATTCTCACAATAGCAATTATTAATTTTAAAGAATTAAAATTTCTCCCTCATGCAATATTTATGTCTTTTTTATCTATCCATCTATCTATCTATCTATCTATCTATCTATCTATCTATCTATCTATCTATCTATCTATCTATCTATCTATCTATCTATCTATCTATCTATCTTTCCCCCCAAACATTTCTTGCTGATGCAATATGAGTCTACCTGTATATAACATGTGCATAGACTTCCCTTCTACTAAAGCCATCCACTGAAAACCACATACCTCCAAATTTGAGGATTTTAAATGAGTACTGACAGAAAGTTCACATTTATCAAGTGAGTCGCCCATGTAAACACTCAAACAGGTTTTGCCTACTGTAATCATTGCTCCTGTTTATACTGGCAATCTAAACATCTATTACAGTTTTTCTCAGTCACTTTGGTGCATTTCTCACATCACTCATTACATTTTCACAACAGTTAATGTATTTCTCAAAACAATTAGTACAAACTGCAAAACCTAGTTGATAACATGCAGAAGCATGTCACTTGCTCAAAATGGATAGCTCATTCCTCCAAAGCAAGTATTCATGTCAATGAAAGTGTCAGTGTCATCAAGATGAAAAGTCCTGACACCATGTTTATGAACAAGATAGTCAAATGGCTCTGTCATGTTTTCATTATGACACTTGTGGTGATGCTACCTGAAAATGCTCAAGACAGACTTTATACTATTTACACAGCCATTTGAAAACTACAGTAAAGTTATACATTACTATATTTAGTGAGGTAACTGAGTACAACACACTGAATATGTATGTTTCATATATTTACTGCATATGCTCTTTGCAATTCTAATTTGTTCACATCATTGTGCAAAAGAAAAAATACACCCTTATTTACAACAAACATAAACTCCCTTTGGGTAGAGCTGTGCACAGCTGTAGACAATATTGCAGTACATATTGGAACTGAACATACAACATACGTAAATAGTATCATTCATGCACATCCAGATGTTCCTCTCTGTCTGGCCACATAGTTTCATCTACATCACAGCCAATATCATCTCTTGAAATACAGCGAGGAAAGTATCTGCTGGAGTTACGAATCCTCCCTCTGCAGGACTCTGCTGTGATGGGGCGGAAGTGGCTCAGTTAGTAGAGCGGCCACCTACTGATCGGAAGGATCCCTGACTGTGGCAGCCTACATGTCGAAGTATCCTTAGGCAAGATACTGAACCCCAAAACGCCCACCAATGCTGCGTTCATCGGTATATGAATGAATGTATGAATTAATTCCCAGTGGTGGCAGGTGGCACCAGTGTGCCCTGGTAGCCTCGGCCACCAGTATGAATGTGTGTGTGAATGGGTGAATAAGCATAGTGTGTAGTGTAAAACGCTTCCTCCCTGCGCCCTCACCCCTCTTCCACAAGGCTGACCTTCCATTTCTGTGTCACAGTATTATAGAAATGGTTCATATATGCTTGTAAAGAGGGTTTATGGGATTAAGCTATGAGTCGAATTGGCAACTAATGCTTCACTAATGCTTCATCAGTGAAACCTGAGGGTCACCTGAGAGAAACTGCTCAATTTAGGAGACATTTTCAGGAGAAAAAACGATTTTTAAAAATGTATAAAAATTGCTTGACAGATTTTGACAACTAGTTCAACATTTTTGTATGTAATGACTCAAGCAATGAAATGAGGACTATTACTATTGTATAGAATGACTATTCAGCATTCACAAGTATAGTTAATTTTGACTGACATGACATAAGCAAATGACAATGTTATAAAACAGCAGAGAGTTGTATGAAAGCACTTGATGCATGTCCAAAAGCATTTGTAATTTGTTGGAAGGAATGAGAAACTGCTACTATGATGTGCAAAAATGACTAAATGTTGTGGAGGCTGAACTAACTGTTGTGCAAATGTAAAGAGCGATGTGAGAAATGTACCAAAGCAACTGAGAACAACTGTAATCAAAGCTAGTATGAGGCTACAGCAGTGTGAAGCACAAAATTCTCTCCTTGCTTGCAGTTTAACAAGGAAACAACAACTGAATTAAGTACTAAAAGACTAACTTTTGGAGGGGCTGGCAGCAAACATTAGCTTCGGATAAACATTTTAACATATTTGTATAAATAATAGGACTGTTACAATTGCATTAACATAGCGTTGGAAAGTGATCTTTTAATGGTGGGAGGAGGACTGTTTATAGCCAACAAAACCAGTTGCCCATCCGAAATACCAACTTCTTTATAAGTGTTTCTTTATGGTTTAGATTCTTAAGCAAAGTAAACCATTTAAAAATCAATTGGATGTGCAGCAATGCCAATGTAAGAGCTCATAAAATTTCTGTTTGACAGGAGAGTGATTTCAGACAAACAGATTAGAAGACCTGGGAGTGTTTCAATTACTTGCAGAATTCTTGTTTTTCGTATCACTCTTATATGTTAAATCACTGCACTGAACTTTTGCAAAACTTTATGTAGAATTCCTCTCTAATACACAGGTACCAGGCTAAGAACAGCACGCTTCCTCCCTTAAAACTTTTCTTCACTCCCCTTTATGAATGCTTTCATCTGTTTGTCAACTGCAGGAAGCAGCCTAGGTTACAGAAAACATTTCACACAAGATTATTTCCAATTTACTGTTATACTAGTGTATTAACCCTAGCGCAGAGTAATTGCTCAGTGACTAGATAATTGGGAATAAACAAGAGTAGCTCCTATGCTGCAAGTTATAGCTTTGGTTTGAATTAATGTCCTAAAGAAACCTTGCAAATTGATTTAATCCCACTTTATCATTGTATTTACCCTTTTCACTAGAACTTACTTATGCTTATGTAACTTGGTTAAATATCAAATGCAAAATGGGCTTTTTTTTCTTTCTGCCATCCAGAGGTTTATGCATTATTAATGCATTGTATAGTTATTGTGTTGATGCATTAGGTCTTTAACCATAGCCTTACTGGAACGGGATGTTTCACCAAGTGTGTCTATGACCTGTGACCTCAGACATCTTTGCCACTTATTAATGTTTTTCTGTGCATTGCCACTGTTAGGCTATATGAGATTAAACTCATAAGAACATATTGGTGTACTTAACCCTCTATGGTACACATTATGATGCCAGTTAGGAAAAAAATGATTGGAGTGGTTTTTTTTGTCTTAAAATAGACTAAATAAACATAATCTGAAGAAAATGTATGGTTTTTTGTTGTTGAAGTTTTTGGGGTTTGTTGCACCACGATGGTGCACAAGTGAAAAAGAGAGTTTTTAAATTAATTAACATAATTTATTTAATAAATATGTGTAAACGTTTCAGTAGCTTCAACAGGGTACAATA
Organism: Centropristis striata; assembly: GCF_030273125.1. Lineage (NCBI taxonomy): Eukaryota > Metazoa > Chordata > Actinopteri > Perciformes > Serranidae > Centropristis > Centropristis striata. Next base: position 37,008,633 of record NC_081525.1, on the reverse strand, counting down.
CAACACATTTTGAATTTAAAAACATTAAATTAACTTTTTTAACTGGTTTCCTGTCTGAATATTGCCCGTAGGCAACATTGTACCATTGAACCAACGACCCATTGAAATGTCTTGAACAGTCTAAGTGTATGAAATTATCAAAAATGAAGGTTTACTCACCTATTAGTCTGAATATATTTTTTCCAGATGGAAAAGGGCCAGAAAATGACGTTTGAGTGATTTTTTTTTTGTGGCACAAAATGGCAAAGCTGTTTCCTTTGGAAAAGTCTGCAAAAAAGGGTTTCAATATGGCCTCCTGGAGGTCATGTAACAAATTAAAGCATTTCTATTGGTTCCCTATACTCTTCCCTCTTTTTTAAAGTATTGCATCACTCAAAAAGATGCATTATAGAAATTTGACAGGCCAGAAATGGGTATGTTGCCTGAGGGAAACACCGTACCATAGAGGGTTAACTCTATTTTGTTGTGTGAATGTTAATCTTATACACAAGTCATTCTTGGATAACCAGCATGGTTACTGTAACCTTTTGCATTTTTCTTTGACATGAGAGTGGTCCCAGACTGTCTAGGCGTGCATATTAGAAGACCTGGGAGTGTCTTCATTTCTTGAGATAAACTTGTTTTTGGTAACTTGTTCCGACATGATTTTGGTGTTTACAGCCAAGGACAGGATAGCTGAGCTACAACCCCTCTTTGTTTTCTTTTATACATAGACTCGAGTCGTAGGTGAGGATTTATCAAACAGAAACCTATGTATGCTTGATGTGATTAAAGTTTAATGCATATTTTAGTGTTATGATGATCTCATTGTAAAGAGCTTAATCTCACTGGTCTTAATGTGTAAAATATGTCAATGTACAAAGTATATGACACAACCAAAAAAATAGGATGCTTAAGACAACCATATGGTGAAAAACACACATTTATTAAAGCAATTAATAATATTGTGCATAGTCTGATACAGTGATTAAATGAGAAAGACAGACAGAAGGTATGTTGTTTAAATGAAATGTTAAAAAAAGCAACCTTTAATGTATTTATTTATTTGTGTTATTTTAATCAAAAGTAAGAAAAAAAAAAAAGAAATCCAAATCTCTTTATTGATCTTTGAACAGAAGTTAGTAGCATACACAGTTGGCATCAGCGCTGTGCAAATGTATTTTTAAATTCAATTATTATTAAAGTGACCTCGATTATACTGAGGTTTGAAGTATATTTGTGCTTTTTCCATAGCATATATATATATATGTATATATATGTATGTGTATATGTATATATGTGTGTGTATATATATATATATTAATGTGAAAATAATTTGATAAACTCATCTCCAAAACTGTCACTGAACAGCTTGTTAAGACAGTTATTCCAGTTTTTGCTCACTTACATTCTTTCCTTGTTCATTAATTTTGTTGAACTTATCATATCTAATACAACTATAAAATGTGAGTCTTTTTGTCAGTAAATTACTAACTTTTTGTACTAGTTTTTTTTGTACTAACTCATTTTGTCAGTGCTTAATACAAACAGCACGGAATGGTATCTGTTTTAGTTCAGGAACTTTATTTTTTAATTAATTTTTGTCTCATGTTCTTTAGCTTTTCTAGGATTCCCATATCACCTTCTTATATAGCTTCATGGTGAAGGCCAGCTCTGACCAGATATGCTGTTTATAAATCATCCTCGTCCACATCTTCAACTAATCTGTAGAGTACTGAGGACGTACCACCACCTGGTAGTGGAACCGGTCTGAGTGGCATGGATAGACTTGTTCTGCACTGCTTGGAATATATAAAAGATTGCTGTCATTATCAGCATTAAACTCATGAATGTGGAACACATACCTTCTGTCACACATGACAACAAGCATGTTGCTGTAATGAATACGCCCCTCCATCTCACTGGGTAAATTGCGGCTCTTTTCCTCAACCTTCAGACTGACAGCTGGCAAAGAGGGGCAAGTGACATTTTCACTGGAGCAATCTTCATTGCTAAGATACACCCTTGTTTTCCAGCTCATTTTGTGAAGAGCAAAAAAGGCGCTGTTATGGACCGGCGTTTGGAAATCAGAGGCCAGACTATGGATGCGTTGGCCACGAAGAACGTAGAACCCCCGATTCTTGTAATATTTGATGATGTTGTAGGTGAAGCTAAAGCTCCATGGTGTGCCAGTGTAAATCCTGGATGTGTAGACGTTTTGTTCTTCCTTCAGGTCACTGAGCAATGTCGAGATGGGCAGAGCATTAAACTGAAACCCCTGCAGCTTGCCGGCTGTGTACTGTTCGTCATTAAGTGTGTATAAGTCCTCAGCTGGTATCACTGGGAAACGGATGAGCTTCAGTAGCGCCTCGGGAATATTTATGTTGTTTTGGGCTGCTGACCACCTCTCCAGTCCTATCAAGAGGACGGTTTCATTAGCCACCACGAGGTCTGAGCGGGACATTAGAGCTTTGACTAGACCCAAAGAAAGATCTGTCCAGGCTGGGGAAAGGATCAACGCCTCGCAGTTCCATGCCAGGTAGCGAAGACAAACTTCCTGCAGTGCCTCATCACCTGTATGAACTGCATGCTCATAGAAAGAGCTCTGGGTCTGGAAAGTGGGATCCTCCGGAAGAAAAAGTCTGAAAATATTTGCAGCCTCATTAAGAATATCTGTCAGAGCCCAGTCGGAGGCCATCTTGAGAATGCAATAGGCAGAGAATCGAGTGAGTTTAATCTCTCTTGTGTAGAAGTATCTGAAATGTAAAGATTTCCATTAGTAAGGTGCAATTTAAGGAAAAAAGACAATTAAGACAATTTAAAGAAATACTTCACCCGTAAAATGAGTCACCATTTCAAACATGTCAATAACGTGCAAGGTCGCACTTTGGTAAGATTTAGGCAACAAAACCGCTTGCTCAAGGTGAGGAAAAACTTTAGGCACATTAGGCACAAAATATAGTAAGATAAATGGACGTAACTATCGTAACTGAGATAGTTACATAGGTGACATAATGTTGCTGCACACGGGAAGTTGTGTTTCATAACTTCAAATAACAATGTTGACTTTTGGTTTCCCACAGGACACAAATGTGAATGCCTTGTGGTTGTTGGACCTATCAAACACAAAGAGTAGTTTGGCGTAAAATAACTACAGATGTGAGGTAAATATGGTGCTTATGGAAGTTACGTAATGAACATAAAACATGAAATAAAATGTTACATAGCTACACACGGAATTATATAATTCTTTTTTTTTTAGATTATTTTTTTGGCTTTATTGAAAGTGATAGATAGAAAGGGGGAGACAGAGGGGAGGACATGCGGCAAAGGGACCACAGGTCGGATTCGAATCCGGGTCCGCCGCAGGAAGGACTCAGCCTTAATGGTACGCGCTCTACCAGTGTGAGCCACCGGGGCGCCCCACGGAATTACATAATTTACTTGAAAAAACAACATTGATTTTCATTTCATTGAGGACATAAAGGGGTCATTTTAAGGGTGAAGTATTCCTTTAATGTCACAAGTTTGCTCTCACCTGACAAAGTCCTTGACGTGCTGACTGCAGTTAGCAGAAGCATTGATGCTAAGGCTGGGAAAGTCTGGCTCTGACGTGGGGAATGAGTTCAGAGAAAGGATGACCCTGTGAGTGCAGATTGTGTCAGTGGTTTTGTTGTTCACCATCACTGTAATGTTCAAGTCACAGTAACGCCCACTGTCAAACAGCTCCCCCAGCTGATCAGAGAGGCTTGTGCTTTGGTCCAAATCATACTCGTGGCTTTGGTTCCAGTGGATCGGTTCTAGAGATCAATATGTACGCAGAGATTGATTTAATTGGCGTTGAACTTTTTATCTTTTATTTCTCCATTGAAGATTCACACTTCTAGTTCAAAGAATAATTTCTTACCACATTCACATCTAACACCAGCATCTTCACCGTGAGCACAGTTATGGGTCCCCCACCCATTAAATGAACACTGGGACAGGTTACTCTCCGTTCCACTACAGCCTAAATTATCCATCCAGATCTTGCCATTCCCTAACACAAAATCATTCACAAAAACAGATAGGGACAATTTAACCATCTGTACCCAATTACAAGTTTCGTTAGTGTTTCTGCTTTGAGTTTCAGAAGGTCAAAATGCTTTTTTACCGTTGCCAAATGCAGATGATGATGTTACAGCTTCTGTTGCCCCAATGAAATTTAGCTGGCGACACACGACATAAGCATCATTTATGTCCCAGTCATCATTGCACACAGTCCCCCAAAGTCCATCATGAAAGATCTCCACACGGCCCTCTGAGTGATTCTGACCACCAACCAGCCGAATAAAACCTTCCGTGTCACCTGAAGAAAAATGCAAAAATTAAGTTTAGTCATCTGAGTCAAATGATGGCTACTCAGATAGAATATCCAAAGTGAACAGTTTCTGAATAATGCCATCAGGCCAGGTTCTACTTTGTATTTATAGTAAAATTCTGATTGTTCTGATAATAAACACTTTAGTTTCCTTTACAAAATGTCAATGTTTATTTTATATTACATCTTATGTGACTTATAGATCCCCAAAGTTGTCTTATGAACTATGTATTGCTTCCACTTTCATTTAAGAAAAAGGTCCAGATTATTTCATACCTGCTAAAATACAGAGTATTTTTTTTTTATAATTGTGAATTATTTGGGTTTTATAAGCTCCACTTTTATTGCCATCGAAAATATTGTTCATTCACTCAAGAAGATAATTACACTGTAAAAAGGGTAGTTGATAAGCAGGTGAAGTCATTAAATGTTTCCATTGAGATTCATTCAGCTTTGTGCTTTAGTGATGGTAGTCTGCTGTTATTGTAATAAGTGTATTATATTGATCATCATCATGATCATGATCTTTTTCAATGGCGCTGGGCGCTGCTACGTTGTGATTGGATGTGACGTTCAGTTGAATCACACGCGGAAATCATGATCATGCCTTCCAGCCATCACAGTAGGAGAGACAAGTCCGGGCAAATCTAGGCTTTTCAAGTTTAAACAGCTTCGATATTTTTTTTTTAATCTTCACCAATTTATTCAAATATGTTTTGCACTAAGGAAAACAAGTTCGTGTAACAAACGTAACTTTTCATGTTAAAAAACAACAGTTAACTTTCTTTTATTTCTCCATTGAAGATTCACACTTCTAGTTCAAAGAATGATTTTCTTACCATATTCACATCTAACACCAGCATCTTCACTGTGAGCACAGTTATGGGTCCCCCACCCATTAAATGGACACCTGGACAGGTTATTCTCCGTTCCACTACACCCTAAATCATCCATCCAGATCTTGCCTTCTCCTAACACAAAATCATTCACAGCACAAAAACAGATAGGGACAATTTAGCCATTTGTACAAAATTACAGGTTTTTCAAAAGCAGCATGTTGGCATTGTTAGTGTTTCTGCTTTGAGTTTCAGAAGGTCAAAATGCTTTTTTTACCGCTGCCAAATACAGATGATGATGTTACAGCTTCTTTTGCACCGATGTTATACAGCTGGCGACACACGACATTAGCATCATTTATGCCCCACCCATCATCGCACACAGTCCCCCAAAGTCCATCATGAAAGATCTCCACACGGCCCTCTGAGTGATTCTGACCACCAACCAGCCGAATAAAACCTTCCTTATCACCTGAAGAAAAATGCAAAAAATAAGTTTAGTCATCTGAGTCAAATGATGGCTACTCAGATAGAATATCCAAAATGAACAGTTTCTGAATAATATAATGACATCAGGCCAGGTTCTGCTTTGTGTTTCTAGTAAAATTCTGATTGTTCTGATAATAAACACTTTTGTTTATCCTATACATAATGTCAATGTTTATTTTATATTACATCTTATGTGACTTATAGATCCCCAAAGTTGTCTTATGAACTATGTATTGCTTCCACTTTCATTTAAGAAAAAGGTCCAGATTATTTCATACCTGCTAAAATACAGAGTCATTTTTTTTATATAATTGTGAATTATTTGGGTTTTATAAGTTCCACTTTTATTGCCATTGAAAATATTGTTCATTCACTCAAGAAGATAATTACACTGTAAAAAGGGTATTTGATTAGCAGGTGAAGTAATTAAATGTTTCAATTGAGATTCTTTCAGCTTTGTACTTTAGTGATGGTAGTCTGCTATTATTGTAATAAGTGTATTATATTGGTCATCATCATGATCATGATCTTTTTCAATGGCGCTGGGCACTGCACTGCAAAAAAAGCCAACTTGTATTTTTTGGCCTAAAACAGTGATTTAAATTGGCAAAACTTGAAAATATAAATTATTGACATTTAGGGCAATAATGTACGTTAGCACAACAAAGGAAGCCAGTTGTCTGCTCAAAAACAAGTTTGTGAGTTGTTGCTTATATTTTTAAGTTGGGGTTCACAACAAGGGACAATAGTTCTGCTAACTCTTATTTCTTTGTTGTGAAATTCGGTCATTAGCGAAAGCTAGCGGCTAACTGATGCTAGCGGCGAACTGATGTTAGCGGCGCTGCTTGTTACAGCTACAAGAGTAGTCATTAGCGTATCAATGCTAACTCAAAATTGTGGTCGCAACATTAGCTGACATCTCATAGCGGAGTAACAGTCGTGCCAATTCAGCACATTGCAGAAGTTACCTAGCCTGGCTAACACCAGACCAAATCTCATTGGAGATTAGGTCTGGACACCTTCAATGCATTTCTCCGTAGAGGAGGTGTGGTTTACGATCCTCCGGAGCCGTTTATTGGACGCTTAGAATGTCTATCAAAGCGTCTGTAGGTAGCTCTTAGCCAATCAGATCAGTTATACCAGATGACGTAGTAGAGCAACAGCGATGGATGTTTGTTGTGTGTGTGTGTCTGTGAGAGAGTGTTGCTTGCTGCTTTGCTTCTCCAGTTCTCGCTTTCTGCAAGATTATTTATTTTCACGCTTTATTCCCCCTCATGTCATTCAGCCACACACATCCACTGATTTTATGGGCAACAAACAAGCTGCTGCGGGTCTCTGGGGGCTCCGCTGTCCCCCGATTCGGAGCGAGATCACCGGCAGTGACCGGCGGTCTCACCGGCTCGGCGCAACGAGCCGCAGAAACCGCCCGTGCGGCGCTAATAGTCCCGCTACCGGTGATCTGGCTACCAGCCGGGGGACAGCGGAGCTGCCGAGAGACCTTTCGCCTTTCAACTTTCGCTCTAAACTATTTAAAACACCATCTACAGCTAAAGAGAGTTTCGCGTCTGCAGCAGCCATGTTGGATCCGGAAAGCTTCCAAGTGCCGGGTAGTACGCGTCATCGTCTCACCGTCCCTCCCCGCTCTGTGATTGGATCCCTAAAACAGGGCTAGCAAAATCGCCTAGTTGCCAGACTGCCTGGAGGTTCGAAATCAAATTCGAGCGCGCAAGGCAGTCTGGGTACACCCAGGCTAGAAGTTAGCAGAAGTAAGGATTAAAAGTTATTACAATGTAAAATTATAAGTTAGTACAACTTACAGTTGAGTTGACAAAAATCTGAATTCAGAGTTGAGCAAACTCAAAAACAAAACATGAAATATTTAGTTTAATTGTCCAACTTAAAATTTTATCGAAGTTTGTTGCCTTGAAATTTTGAGTTCACCCAACTTTTCTTTTTTTGCAGTGTGCTACGTTGTGATTGGATGTGACGTTCAGTTGAATCACGCGCGGAAATCATGATCATGCCTTCCAGCCATCACAGTTGGGAGACAAGTCTGGGCAAATCTAGGCTTTTCAAGTTCAACCAGCTTCGATATATTTTTTTTAATCTTGACCAACTTATAAATATGTTGTTAACTAAGGAAAACAAGTTCATGTAACAAACGTAACTTTTCATGTTGAAAAACAACAGTTAACTCACCAGCAGACGAGCTGACTCTCAGGAAAAGGACGCAGAATAATAATAAAGTATTTTTTTTCATTCTGGTTGCTGTTCACTGGGGGAAGAAGAAAGACGTTGTGCCAAACAGCCATGGTGTTGCAGAATTTTTGTATCATGGTGACAAATTCTCTTTACATTTCTCTCTACACAAGAGAGAAATGTGTGATAATAAAAAAGGAATGAACTTACCGGAACTCAAAATGAAGTGAACTGAAGAAAGGCCTCTCACTGAAGAAATGAAAAGTAAAAACTCTGAACCGAATAATTTTGCTGTTGTTTTTTCAGAAATTACCACACCCACTAAAAAGGTGTTCCCCGGACAAAAAGCTGATATGTGATGTCTCTGTTGTTTTCCAGGTATTAACACACCCTTTAAAGAGGTGTTTCCCAGACAAATAACTGACATTTGAGGCCTCATTTTATTCTCACAATGGAATTAAAAAATATATTTATTTTTTAAAATTCCTGCCTCATGCAATATTTATGCAAATGAAGATTTCTTTTTCTTTTTCATGGTGCCATGTTCACATATTTATAAGGTATTCATCATCAACAATATCTTGGGAAGTGAAAATAGTAGATAATAATTTAAAATCTAGAAGACAGACAGACAGAAACTTTATTTATCCCAGGGGGAAATTCAGGTTCCAAGTAGCTTAGGGATCACACATAGCATGCACACACACACACACACACACACACACACACATACATACATGCATATACAACACACAGCATAAGCATAAGAAAACACTGTGTGACATATTGTACAGCTGAATGGCTCGTGGGACAAATGATTTGCTAAATCTGTCAGTGTTGCATGTCAATGCTTGCAGCCTCGTCTAACAAGCTCCTCTGCTGGATGAAGGTGTTGTGAAGTGGACGCCCTTCATTGTCTATGATGGAGTTTGCTCAGAGTTGTTTTTTCTGCTACTGAAGTGATGAAAATGTATTTCTTTGACATCTAAATCCTATTTGACGTATTTTATAGACTACAAATCAATCATACAAATTTCAAATGATAGCCTCTTGTGCACTGTATGTTTATACATTCATGTTGCATGCAATATTTTAGCCTTTACTAACTAATGTTTGACAAAGTGACACCAGTTATGAGTAAGAGGAGCTGATTAAATACACAACAACATTTTTAGTCATTTTTACTTTATTTTATTGGCAATTCAATCACTTAGAGTTGTCCTTCACTGCATATCCAGGTACATGTTTGGGACATTCTTGGGACTGCAACTTAAAGCAATTTGGGATTTTCCTCTCTGCATCAAGCCAGTGAGGGAAATAAAATGCTGCATCATTAAACTATTGTATCTCTGACTAATTATTAATCTTTCTGTTTACATGGAGGCATAAATATGATTTCTAAAATGTACATGTCGTTTTTTGTCTTCAGAGAAACGTCACAGAAAACCTTTTTCACAGCCTTGTTTTAGGAGAAATAAAGGTTTGAACCAATAGTTGCATTTTGTGTTGAAAAGGCCATTGGTGGAAAAATGGGGGGATAGCAGGTAGACATGGAGGGCATGATGCTGGAGAATGTTGTGGGAATTGTCGGGCCCATGGAGGTGCTTACGACAACTCTTTGGGCTATGGTGATGGCAGGCCTCGGGACACAGGCGGTGTAGAAAGGCAGGGGGGGCATGATGCAGGGAAGAGGTGTGGGAATCATAGGCATTGGCATTGGCATTGGCATTGGCATTGGCATGGGGGCCATGGTGCAGGGGAGAGGTGTAGGAGATACGGGGTTGGACATTGGCATTGGTGTGGGGAGCATGGTGTAAGGAGGAGGGCTGTCATTAGCCTGTCCAATGCAATAGTCTTCATTCTGTTTCTTTTCTGAAAGAGTATCATGCACTCTCTGCAGCATGTCCCCCTGTTTGATCTGCAGAGCCGTCGTCAGGACCTGAGAGTCACGGTCGAGTCTGATGTTCAGATTGTAGAATTTGTCTTTAAGGCTGCCGGACTTCACAAAGCTCTTAACAGTTTTAGTTCGGGAGAATTTCATCATCAGCTGCTTGGCATTTTGCAGAGTGTCGCAGAGATCCCTCAGAGCGTTCTCCACAGTGGCACAGATCTGGCCCGGCCCTCTTTCTTTGATTTTGAGAACCAGTCCTTCAATGGCCCTGACTCTCTTAGCGAATAGCTGGCAGCTCTCCTTGTTGGACTTCACATTCTCAACCATTTGGTAAATGCTCGAGCACAGGAAGAAGGCAAAATCAATTAGGCCCACAACATTACTGGCTTTATCCATGATTGGCTGTAGAGACAGAGAGTTGCAGTTAGCTTGGACTAAAATCAACAAATCAATCAATCATTTGTCACATGAAACTTTCTTTGCATCATTTGTGAACTGATGTTTCCCATCAGGATGCCACATCCTTTTTTCTTGGCGGAGTCAAAGAAAGAAAAGAGTGTTCTGGTTGAACAACAGTAGCCGTGTTTCCATTAAAGTCAGATTTCGAAGGAACATTTTGAAATGTTGCATTGAAAATGCAAGAGCGAATAAACAAAGCTGCATACACAAACTCTGGTCAGAAGATGGCAGTGTACTGTGTTGCAGTAGGCTAATCCATCAGTAAACAGGAGAAGATGAAAACAACAACAAAAAGAGGTTGATAATCTGCCAACTTTTTACCCAGGAGAGAAAAGTCTGGCAAGTGGAAACAGCTGATCAGTTATGTGAGATAAATGTTCACAAAGTCAGAACTTAATCAGAAAAAGATGTTTCCATTTCCTGTTTAGCGCATTAACTATTTTCCGACAAAAATCGCCCCAGACAAGCGTAAAAACTTTTATGTGCTTTTCTCACGTCAAACTTCAAAATTAGCATAGAAATTTGTAGACAAAAACACGATTATTGTCTGGCACTTGAGGATCCAGCCAATTTGGTGGAACAGAGGACACCAAAGTTCAGGATATCCAGAGAATAACTGTGTCTCAGTATAAGGGTGTTTCGACTGAGTACTTTCTGAGTACTTTTTGGAAAGCGGCTGAGTGTTTTGGCTACGGCCACCAGTTAGTTCCCCTCTGCCTCTGTTCCCATGGCTAACCAACGGAGTTTGAATGTGACAACAGACTGACATGGCAAGCGGTGTTCTCAACTTAGCAACTTTGTCTCTATATTTAGCGACTACTCAGACCCCTCTAGCGACTCTTTTTCAAAAAAGCGACTAGTGACAAATCTAGGGACTTTTTCTGATGTTACTGGAGACTTGTTACTCTTCTTAACAAGTAGTGCCGTCCCAAAACACTCACAAACGGCCCAGTCCTCCCGCAGCAGTCTCTCCCAGCTGCTTCAGCAGAGCAAGAACTGTTAACCCCTCAGTGTCCAGTTTGCACCAGTCTGCAAATGAATCATGCATGTACGAAATCGCTGCTGAGTAGCGGCTCAGAAATTAACTACCTGAGGCAGGTATTTTCTGAGCCGCTAACTGGTGAAGTTTGGCGGATCTTTGGGGGATCTTGGGCGGATCCTCTCTCCCAAATCACACCCATAGTATAGCGGTTCACTAGAGGGAAAAGTACCTAATGGAAACACACCTAATGTGACAGTTCTGCTAACTGATCTCATCAGTCAGTACATTTACATGACACTTGAAAAAAAAGAATTATTGTCTTAATCTGACTATAACTGGACAAGTGAAGTGCATGTAAACATGTTAGTCCGACAACACATGTGCGCATGCTGTGCGCTGGTGTATGACCCCGGAAGAAAAACATTCAAGAAAGCCGGTCGCATTTGCCGGTTGCATTAGCCGGTCGCAGTAGCAGGTCGCAGTAGCCGGTCGCATTAGCAGGTCGCATTAGCCGGTCGCAGTAGCAAGACGCAGTAGCCGGTCGCAGTAGCCGGTCGCAGTAGCAGGTCGCATTAGCCGGTCGCAGTAGCAAGACGCAGTAGCTGGTTGCAGTAGCCAGTCGCAGTAGCAGGTCGCAGTAGCTGGTCGCATTAATCGATCACATTAGTTTTTGTCAGTAGCAATGGCACAAAGTGTCAAACTGAGGTCAACCGGAAAGGGGGCCATATTATCCCGGTGAAACGACTCATATTGCCACCCAGTGTTAAGGAGGAGGACACACGTTCCTGTCAGTTATTCGATTTTCTCAGTTGCATGTAAACTGGGACAAGGACAGAAGTCCTATTAGACGCCAAAATCGATTTTTAAGCATAGCTCGATTAAACTGTGCATGTGAACGCACTGACTAACTTCACTTCTTTTTCTAGGAAACCAGAGGAGGAAAATGTATTCAGAGTACCAATACCAGAACAAAAAAATACTTTGTGACAAGTAAACAATCTTGCATTTGAAACCCTACTTAACCCTCTTTAGCCCACCATCCTGCTGAATAATGTTTTCTTTAAAATATTGCCAAAAATACACAATTTATCACAGAAGGAAACTGTAAAAACAGGCATTATTTTCAAGATTTGGACTTTCGGACAGTTTTTGCTTGGATCATCGGTTATGGAAGTCAGAAAAAGTAACCAAAATGAAGCTACAAATTGTGATATTTCTGTCAAAATCACTTTATTCTACATGTCTCGTTTGAATGGACACTTTATATGGCAAGTAAAGGAGAAAACACAGTGAGAACTGTCTTATCCCCTTTTTCATGTCCGTCAAGCTGCCTTTACTGTCATATCATCATATCATTTGACCATTTTCAAATTTTCAGATAAACTGAAGGATTAAATTAAGGTGCCTATATATGAACATCTAAACATGTTTTTCCTGATGTAAACATTCAACCTGTTTGCACTAATGTCCTCCTAATGCACTTATTTATATTTATCGTTTATAATATGATGCGTCTGAATCCACTAAAAAATATACATGCACATATCTTCCAAAGTTTTCCAAAGTTTTTTAAGTGCTAAACTTGTTTTGTTTCCTTGTTCAGTCGGTGTGGAGAGACAGTAACAAAAAACGCAAATTTGGCACTAAGGCAACTGTAACTTGAGAGAGAAAAAAGCCACATATCAGCTTCACATCGACTTTGGAATGTATTTCTGCACAGAATTAAGACAGTAGAGATACAGTAAAAATTAATGTTTCATTGCAAACAGGATGATAATAATTATTAAAGCAAGCAAAACCGCCTGTCCACCTGACTGTTGTTTTTATACAGACTTCCAAAAAGCTGTAAAGGAATCCTTTAAATGTTCCTTAATGGTTTGGTCTTCTATGGCAATATAAACCAGTTAAAAACCAACTAGGCCTCACAAAGCTGGATCGTTTTTTAGTTTGTTTTTTGAGTTTTGGTTAAAAATTATGTTTTTTAAAAACTAAAAAACAATATTTACCTGTTGACAAGCTGCTTGTCGGACTCCAAGTGTGCGAAAGATGAAATAACGAGTGCTTTATCAACACTTTAACTTCCCTGTTCTCATCAGATGTTTCAAGGAAATATTCATGGCATCTTTGATGCGTCACAGTCACAATCAGACCTTTTTGTTAAACCTGCTCATCCTGTTTAAGGCCATGATACCATCACAACAGTCTGTTGGCAAGATGTCATGATATGCATCTGCAAAATGTTGTTGTTCAGTTGTTCCAGGAAAGCTTTGACAAATCTGAGTGGTATGGACTAAACTGTAGACAATAAATCTTGTCCGGTTCAGAAGAATGTTTGGTGACCAAATGTCTCTCTGTTAACCTCTGGCTATCTATCCATCTATGAAAAGATCCAACATGAAAATTGGCTCCGTCTAGGTCATAACTCTATTTTGCAAATATTTTTATAGCAAAAAAAGTCCATATATAGGCTATATTAAAAGTATGTTTCATAAAAGGATGACGTCAGTCCTTTGGCTTCACATTCATTATGGGGGCTTTTTTCTTTTACAAAAAACATCAATATCATCTTTACTCCATTTCTATTGTTTATATATATATATATATATATATATAGACATATATATATATATATATATATATATATATATATATATATATATATATAAATGTGTCAATGTAAAGTCTATTTGTATATCTATATTTTGTTGTTAATCTGTATTATCATTATATTATTTTTGCAACGTTTGTATATTTTCATTTTTGTATTCAATAAAGTTAAAAAAAACAACAACAACGAAGAGCATTATGGGGTCGTTGCTGAGCAACGTCAGCTCGCTGCTGTAAACAAAGTCGAGGGTGCAGAAACAGAGCAAACTAAGCTGGCGAAAAATAACTATTATTAAACACAAAACTTCAGTAATGAGGTTCATTTTAGCTTTTTAACACTGCTGGAGTAGCTACAGCCTGACTGATACTAAGAGGGGGAAAAAAACTTGATAGCGTTTATTTTCAGTTCTCCAACGTGAGCAGCAGCAGCAGGACATCACTAACACGATGTCAACAGAGAAAGAACAAGCGAATATCGGCAAAGTGCTCAGTTTTCTTCGAGAGTGGGACCGCGGTGACAGGACGGTCCGCAGCCGCATGTTGAACACCTTCCTGACTCAAAACAAAGGGAAGACGTTTTATGAGCTGGAGCTGCAGTTTGCACAGGTTGCCAGTCTCTTCCTGGCTCGACTCACCACCTGGATGAGACTCACGTATCCTTTCTTCAATAACTCAACATCTGTTCACACATCTGGGTGTCTGCAAAAAAGTAGATCAGCTTATATAAACAACATATATACTATATACTATAAGCCTATAAACAATCTGTGTATGTTACAAACAATGTAATTGTAATGATTACTTAAAAATGTATTTCTTTGACATCTAAATCCTGTTTGATGTATTTTATAGACTACAGATCAATCATACACATTTCAAATGATAGTCTTTTTTGCACTGTTTATGTACTTATGCTGTTAATGTTGCATGCAATATTTAGCCTTTGACACTAGTTATGAGTAAGAGGAGCTGCTTAAATACACAACATTTTTAGTCATTTTTTACTTTATTTTATTGTCAATTCAATCACTAAGAGTTGTCCTTCACTGCATATCCAGGTACATGTTTGGGACATTCTTGGGACTGCAGCTTAAAGCAATTGGGATTTTCCTCTCTGCATCAAGCCAGTGAGGGAAATAAAACGCTGCATTATTAAACTATTGTATCTCTGACTTATTATTCATCTTTCTGTTTACACGGAGGCAGAAATATGATTTCTAAAATGTACATGTCGTTTTTTGACCCACTTTTTTCTCCACTTTGCTAAGTGATCAGTACCTGATGGAGTTCCTGGAGGACGGAGGTGTGCTCACTCTCCTGGACATCTTGAGCCACTCTCAGTGCGAAGAGCAGGAGAAGGCAGAGGCCCTCCGTCTTCTGCTCACCGTCTCAAATGCTGGCCGCAAGTACAAAGAGGTTATCTGTGAAAGCCATGGTACATTTTATTAAGAGTTTTCCTGCAGTATACAGTAGCTGCATGCAGTTTATTTATAATCAAATTACCTGATCTTTTCAAGTATTAAGTATTTAGAAAAATTTTGCAGCTCTGTAGGAGCCATATCAACGCTGCCTTCTCTACTTTTTCTTTTACATTCTTGCAGGTGTGAAGGCCATCGCAGAGTGTCTGGCTAAGTCAAACACAGATGAAGCTCAAGAGGCAGCATGGGCCCTCCTGGAGTCCCTGTCACATGGGAACCCCAAATATCAAAACCAAATCTACAAAGGTCTGATTGCTCTCATGACGTGTTCCTCCCCTAAAGCCCAGCACCTGCTCCTGCACACCTTACACACTGTGCAGGTAAAGCATGAGCGTACACACACGCTGTTTATTAATGCAAGCATATACCTTCATGCTAGCTCTTTCACACTTTAATGCACAATGTGTTTTATCCATTCTCACAGTCCAAAATGAACACAGCCCACCACAGCATCGTAGAGCCTCTGCTGACCATGCTCAGGTCCCTGCACCTGGAGGTTCAGAATGAAGGTAAGCTGAGAAAATTGTAGTTGTTTATTTCTTTGTTTAGTATGCTGTAAATTGCTTTGTAATGACAAAATAATCCACTAGACCTTGTGACTGTGTGTTATCTCTTAATATCTATATTGTATGACACTATTCTCTCCCTGTGTATGTTTCTGTCAGCAATAAATCTGATCTTAGTCCTGAAGTGTTATGATGTGAGGCCGATGCTGCTCAGTGGACTGGTGGCTCTGCTAAGGCCTGCTAAAGAAGAAGTGCAGCAGCACCATAATATGGAAGGTGACACTTTAGTATTTACGTGTATTGTTGTTAAAAGTGTAGTGAGTTGTTTTCTCTCAAAGACTGATCCAGATTCTTTAAGACTCATCAGTGACAGAAGTACATTTTTCTTTAGAACCACCCACTGTATGTTTATATTCCCACAATTTCTAGATCAGATTCTCAATTTTCCACCGACCCAAACCCATCAATTGATGTGCTAGCATTTTGTATTGTGTTTTAAATAATAAGACCTAATTTGTCACATTAACCCAGAACATATTTTGTTGTTTCGTACAACCCCATCAGAGTGTGAGATGATGAAGATGACTGGATCTCTGCCTGTGTTTGTGCAACAAGCTGCAGCCGCTAAAACTATACGGTATGGAATATGAGTCCAGTATAACTACACATAATGTAATAAATGATGTTGCATAAAAGTCAGAAATTGGTATGTTCTTTGTATAAATTAATATGTAAAAATAAATGTCATAAACAGTGCATTAAGAAAGTTTTCAGACCCTTGGGTAACGCTTTATAATAAGGTCCTTAATAACCATTAATTAACAAGTAATAAGGCATTGTTCTCGCTTTAGATCCAGTAGTTGCAAAAAGCATAGTTAACATGTCGTAACTTATAATAGATGAGCAATAAAGTATATTTTAATATCAATAAGCAAACAAGATAAGATTAATAAAGGCATGGCAAAGACATAATGGGTGGGTCATGGGTGTTTGTAATGCCATTATTCACACTTATATAAGCTGATAAACACACAATAATGTTAATAAGCATCTTGTAAGGACTTACAAGGGCCTTATTACTTGTTAATTAATGGTTGTTACAAGGACCTTAATATAAAGCGTTACCATTAAATGGATATTTTATGGCTTCCATGACATATTTGTATATTGAATGTGTTGCAGCTTGCTGGCTGAGGACAGTCGGCAGGTTTCTGGTGAGCTTCTCTCTCTCGGAGTGATCCAACATCTTCTGTACGCTATGGGCAACAGAGAACACGCTGATGCCCAAATACAAGCCAGCCTGGCCTTAGAGGTACATGCATGCACACTGCAAAAAAAGAAAAGTTGGGTGAACTCAAAATTTCAAGGCAACAAACTTCCATAAAATTTTAAGTTGGACAATTAAACTAAATATTTTAAGTTTTGTTTTTGAGTTTGTGCAACTCTGAATTCTGATTTTTGTCAACTCAAAAAGTTGTACTAACTTATAATTTTACATTGTAATAACGTTTAATCCTTACTTCTGCTAACTTCTGCAATGTGCTGAATTGGCACGATTGTAATGCTGCTATGAAATATCAGCTAATGTTGCGACCACAATTTTGAGTTAGCATTGATACGCTAATGGCTACTCTTGTAACTGTAACAAGCAGCGCCGCTAGCATCAGTTAGCCGCTAGCATCAGTTATCCGCTAGCTTCAGTTAGCCGCTAGCTTTTGCTGATGACCGAATTTCACCGCTTTCCCGCATTTCACAACAAAGAAATAAGAGTTATCAGAACTATTGTCCCTTGTTGTGAACCCCAACTTAAAGATATAAGTAACAACAACTCACAAACTTGTTTTTGAGCAGACAACTGGCTTCCTTTGTTGTGCTAACTTACATTATTGCCCTAAATGTCAGTAATTTATATTTCCAAGTTTTACCAACTTAAATCACTGTTTTAGGCCAAGAAATACAAGTTGGCTTTTTTTGCAGTGCATTTTCATAGAAACACACATTGTACATATGCATACACACATATTAACACTTTCATTTGTCATCAGCACTTTGTGCGCTCATACCCAGCTATTGAGGAACACGTACAGAGAGTCATCGGCAGCACACTGTTTGCTGCATTTATGGTAAGCTTTAATAACTTATTAAATAATTTGATAGCAATATGCCAATTTGTAAAAGGCAACACTAATAAATTCTATTCCCATTCTACCACAGCACCAAGCTGACACTTTGTACATGAATATGGATGAAACACAAGCAGAAATCCTGCTAACTAACAAGGTTAATATAACTGAAGGTAAGGATGCTTATCTGATCTTCTTTTTGTCCTATTCCCCTGATGCATGACTCTGAGGATAATTGTTTTTTTTTCTTCTTTTTAATCTTTGCATTTCAGTTATGGTTGATGACAACTCTGAAGGCTGACAAGAAGGCAAACTCATTTTAATAATGCAAATACATAAACACAAATGTGTGTAAACGCTGCTTGTATTTTAAAAAAGGACAATAATTTTTGGTATACTCTATGGGGATAATTTGTACATCTTAAGGGTATCATTGTTAATTGCAAGGAAAATTATAGCTGTTTCCTGGTTGCAAAAAGTGGAAAAATGGCCAAAGAGAATGAGTGTAGTATACACATAATGAGATTATAGAAAAATATATCAAGATTATCTATCACCTTCTTCTTTTTTCTTTGATTGGTAATTGAAAAGTTGGATGAGCTTTGTTGCCCAGATGTGTTTGAGATTGTAAGTGATCAATGTATTAATTTGATACTAAATACAATAATTTATTTTAATAAAAAGAAAATGGTTCTGGATTTGCTGTCTACCTTTATTCTTTTGTGAAATTATTTTAAAAAGTGATCAGTTAAAAATGAACATGTGATTTCAGAGAAAATATACACTATGTTATTATCCATGCCCAGTTTTAATACAGTTCTACACCAACTTGTTATTAGTTTGCTTAATACATCATGTGATTTTGATCTAAAATAAGGAGGTTTCAGCATTTTTCTGTTTCCTCAAAATATAAAGTTTTTTTGTTTTTTTTTAAACAAAAACTTACATTTTGGTTAGGATAAGATACGACCTTTTTTATCCTGTGGTGGTGAAATTCAGTCATCACAACAGCAAGATTTAAGAAATAAGAAATAATATACATACATAAATATACAAATATTATTTATATACCGTTTATGATATATACACATTATATACATAACATACTTGGCTGCTATTGAACGTTATTGTTAACATTGTACATTAGGGACAATAGATTATTGCATGGGACAATAAATAAAAAGAATATATATGAATATAAAGGAATATAAGGATATACACAATAAAGTATTAAAAACAGTGTATCCAGGTTAGGCTGATGATAATGCTTATCAATATGAAATTATAATCGCACAACTACGCAAACACACAGTTTTATAATTTTGATTTTGACCCGCCTACCGGAGGTGACGTTGCACTACGTCCCCAGTTTCCTCGCAGCGGATTGGACGAGCAGCGCCCCTCCGTCCTAAACGTGGCGGGAGCCAAAATGAGTTGTAAACAAGAGCACTAGTAGAATAATCACGTAACTGTCTAGTGTATTTGGTGTTTGGTTATGAGCAGGTTGCGTTCAGCGATGCTTAAAGGTAAGAGAGCCGGACTGAAGATGGTAGAAACAGCAAAACCGAAGCGGAAAAACTCAAAGACCGCCGTGAAAGAAGGTAGCTACCATGTGGATGTTACTTAACTTTAGTTAATTAAATGTTATTGAAATAGTGAATATGAACCAGCACAATATATGTTAGTCTGTCTGCAAACATCCTGTCGTCTGCATGAGGGTTACGGGGGAACTTTTTACTTATTTATCTTTATTTAATTAAAAACGCTCAATTTAACATTTCACATACACAATAAAAGCAACAGCTGCAACATGTAATTCAACAGCCACTCATTAAATACTGCCATTGTAATGTGTACATTTCTACCATCTGCGGTTTCTAATTTTTATTCATTTTTTTTATTCTTTGATTTTTTTTTTTTTGATTGAGAATTTATTTGAACACAAAATTAAAGATGAACATTTAAAAACAAACGAACAACAATAAATACAAGACAACAACACAAAATGAAACAACAAGACTCAACACTTATTTGTGTTCAAAAGGAGTCAAAGCTTATTAAATTTAAATCCCACCCCTTCTCCCTATGTTAATTTACTATATGCAGTTATATAACAATAATATTTATATATATGTATGTATAACACATAGTAATGTAGTTTATAAACTCATTATTACCATTATTAACACACATAACTTGTTATTAACTTACAAACACATAAGTACACATACACCCATGTAGTCACAATGAGACAACAATGAACAAACAAACAACAATAACACACAAAAAAGAAAAAATAGTAACACATTTAAAAAAGAAAAATTCTTCATTTTTATTAAGCTCTTTACGGTATGGTTTTTTTTTAGATAGAAAAATTAGACATGTTTTATCATAACCTTACATATACTACTAAACTTACATACATTTAAACAAAAGAAGGGCGTTTTGGAATAATATAGTTTTCATTACTGCCATATTTCCTCAAATTTATTTACTTGAAGCTTTCTGCACTTTTGTTTTCATTCATCTAAGAAATGAAGTGTACAGCTTCAGATGGTAAATTTCACTCTCTCTACAGAGAATGAGTTCTGAATTATTTAAAATGGATCTTCGCAGGAAATGTAAAGAAGACATCTGCCCATTTTATAATGACCCTCCTGTTCTTTTGATGTTCACCCACAGCATATAATATTTTATAGATATTTTGTTGTTTAGCATTAATGGTATTTGCCTTGTATAAGTCTGTTCAGGTTGAATAAGAATGATGTTTTTGGTCTTTCAGAGGAAAATGCGTCCTCAGCATCCACATATCACACTTTCCACGATCCTGCTGGCGTGGAGCTGCTGCGCTCTCAGCTCCTCAGCTGGTACGACAAGGAGCAGAGAGAGCTGCCCTGGAGGACTCTGGTAAACTTTCACTCCCTCTTTTTTAATGCATGTATTTGGTTGTTAGAGACAAACTTAAATGATGTGTCATTATGAAATTTCAGGAGGTGTTATTGTACGTTTGGTTCAGATATATGGTCGTTTCAGCACCGTACATCAACCCTTTATCAGGCAAAGAAGTATATTTGGTAACTTCAGATAATATTTCGAGAAAAAAGTTGCAAATTTACAAGATTGAAGTGGCAAATCTACAAGAAAAAAGTTGCAGATTTAAGAGATTTAAAGTGGTAAATCTGCGCGAAAAAAGTCACATATTTATGAGAAAAAAGTGGTAAAAAAGCCGCTTTTTCTCCCAGATTCACCACTTTAACCCTTAATAGGACACTCATTGAAATACTTGCAAATTCCAAATTTCAACCCTAGAGAATATTGGAGGATATTACATACTGCCAGAATGTGTAAAAAAAAACATACGAAAATAATATTTTGAGAAAAAAGTTTATGAGATTAAAGTGGCAAATCTACAAGAAAAAAATGCACAGATTAATGAGATTTAAAGTGGTGAAGCTGCGAGAAAAAAATTGCTTTTTTTTCACTTTTTTCTCATAAATCTGCAACTTTTTTGGCGCAGATTTGCCACTTTAAATCTCTTAAATCTGCAACTTTTTTTCTTGTAGATTTGCCACTTTAATTGAGTAAACTTTTTTCTCAAAATATTATTTTTGTATGTTTTTTTTACACATTCTGTCAGTATGTAATATCCTCCAATATTCTCTAGGGTTGAATTTCCTTTTTCTCAAAATATTACCTGAAGTTACCAAATATAATTCTTTGCCTGATAAAGGGTTAAACCTGTTTTTTTTTATTTTGACAATAACGCTTTTATCACTTCTGTCACACCTAATGTGACAGTTTTATTTGTGTTTTTATTCTCTTATTTTGTCATTGTACGTATCCTAAAAGTAATAAAACTAAACAGGGATACTGTGCAATATAGTCAGTATATCTTAACTTCTAATAATGATCTGACAATTTTCAGTTGAAATATAATAATTGAAATGTAATGATATGTATTGTTAAAGTCTTTCCTGTGGTCTGTTCCTGCTGTGACTTTTTTTTTCCCCAAGACAATATTGTCATCTGGTAATCGGCACAAATTCTTTATAATTACTTCAATGTTTCATTTACACTAAATAATGAAAGGCATAATTCAATATGTTATTCTAAAATGCCCAAAATTTGCAAACAGTTTGATTCAGCATTTCTCACATCCAGCCATATTGCCCAGATCTTTAATTATACACTGCATTTGTTTTTACAGGCTGTGACAGAGTCCGACCTCAACATCAGAACATATGCAGGTAAGAAGATGTTTTCTATTCAGATTTTTTCAATCTTTTACAGCTGCCAAATATATTTACAAGACAGTTTTCTCTCTCTTTTTTTTAGTGTGGGTTTCAGAAATCATGCTGCAACAGACCCAAGTTGCCACAGTCATAGACTATTACAACAAATGGATGAAGGTAGGCATCTTTCAGGAGTCTACATTATATATTAAGTGGGTAACACTTTACAATAACCATCTAAGTGATGTTTATAGATGGTTTATAAACCAATTAGTATTAACCATTTACACAATTCTATACATATTTAATCTTTAAATGCTTTCAAGCAATTTCTTTAAGGTATAAGAATCATTTTGAAATAATTTGCATACTTAATATGGTGTTAAAAATGTTATAATGAGTGTAAAGCTATTAATAAACTAATAATTATGTTTGTTTATGGTAAAGTAATCTATTTGGCATTTATAAATTATAGTTCAACATTATTACATTTTCTATTCACCATTCTAAATGGCCTATATACGGTTAATAAATGATGATTAAACATTAATAAACTATCTGTTTACCATTTATAAATGGTCTATTTACCATCTATAAATGATGGTTATTGTAAAGTGTTACCATTAAGTGTTATATTGCATGCATTGTGTGTATTTTTTTAATTCATTCTCTGCTTGTGTGTTGTTAGCGATGGCCCACAGTGCAGGATCTTGCAGCTGCTACAATAGAGGTGATTACTGAAAGCAGTCACTAAAGATAGAAATAGTAATGATGTCAAACTAAATGCATTGATTCCATGTCTATGTAGGAGGTGAACCAGATGTGGTCAGGTCTTGGCTACTACTCCAGAGGGAAAAGGCTACATGAAGGAGCTCAAAAAGTCTGTAACAATCAAACAAGAATCAAACTTGTGGCTCAGCGCAAACATTTATGAAATGTCTTAAAATTGCACATAATAATAGCTCAGTATAGAATCTTGTGGTGCAGATTGTTCATTGCATCACTTGTGTGTTGCAGGTGGTGTCGGAGCTGAAGGGGCAGATGCCTCGCACCGTCGACAGCCTGCTGAAGCAGCTGCCTGGAGTAGGACGCTACACGGCTGCAGCTGTAGGCTCTATTGCACTGGGCCAGGTGGGTTTCTGTGGGCCAGATCAAACTCTCAGGCCCCGTTCGCACGAGGACTCTTGCGGGTAAAAACGACAAAATATTTTATCGGAAGTGCCTTTCGTTTAGACGGTGACGGCGTTTTGGGGGCTTAAAGACGCAAACATCTGAAACCACCCTCCGAAGTGGAAAAGTTAAATACGCTCCGCCGTAGCGTGTCGTCTACACTGACAAGACGCAAAACTCTGATCTGATCTGCTCACGTCACGTATGTGTTTACGTCACATACATGCTCCAGTACAGGAAATAAACAAACATGTGGGATTATTTCCATGCGTCGGACCTTCAAGCTGCTCTGGCAGCTCTAATAAACTTACAGGAGTCTTTCCACCAAATGTACAGGATATGTACAGATAGTATTAGTGAACAGAGAATGATCTGTAAAAACCTCCATCACATTCTGGATGCAGCAATTCGTCGGAGGCGAGCCAGACGGCTGTGAACGAGACCTGGGAGATCTAGTGATGGTGGATAACTTTGTGGAAGGAGTAGCTGATGAAAATGTGTGGCGTGAAAACTTCTGCATGCCCAAAGATGCTCTTATCTCTTTAAGTGATGCCGCCTGGCTGCATACAATCCAATTTCACACACTTTTGCGTCACCGTATGCAGCAGATTTCCTCCCGAAAATACTCGTCTAAACGCGGAATAAAAAGTGAAGACGCGACGCCACTTTTGCGTCTTCTGTTGAGACCGTCCTCGTGTGAACGGGGCCTCAGGCCACGGATAATATCTGCACTGCCTCACTATCACACTAACAGCCATCTAAAGCTTATCACTAAATCTGCCTATTACCACCTGAAAAACATAGCTAGAATTAAGGGGCTTCTGTCCAAACAAGACATGGAAAAACTTATCCATGCATTTATTTTTAGTAGGTTGGATTATTGCAATGGCATCTTCACAGGTCTTAACAAAAAATCAATCAGGCAGATGCAGCTGATCCAGAACGCTGCCGCCAGAGTCCTGACAAACACCAGGAAACTGGACCATATTACACCGCTCCTTTAAATCAGGACCAAAAACACTATTGTTTACTGTAGTGGAGCGGCTAAGTGCTCATTTTTGCCAGAATTTTTCAGTTTATGATACAAGCGTGAAAATTGGCATGAACACTCTCCATGGGTCACTTAACAAGAAAATTGTCCAAGACATTTCAAAATTTTTTTTAAGGATTTTTAAGTGACCCATGGAGGCTGCTCATGCCAATTTTTATGCTTGTATCACCAAATAAACCATTATATCATTCAATTGCTCCACTAAGGTGTCGGCCATCTTGAAAAATGGCCGCCATCTTGGAATTTCAAGTAACCGTGGGTGGGTTATTGTCAAGTGACAAACAGAGACTGCTCATGCCAATTTGTATGCTTGTATCACCAAATAAACCATTATATCACTTAACTGCTCCACTTAGGTGTCGGCCATCTTGAAAAATGGCCGCCATCTTAAAATTTGAAATGTCTCGGACAATTTTCTTGTTAAGTGACCCATGGAGAGTGTTCATGCAAATTTTCACGCTTGTATCATAAACTGAAAGATTATATAACTTAGCCGCTCCACTACTGCAGCGTACTCTTAACTTTAACACTTATCTGCTCTACTCTACTGCCCTTACTTTTTAACTACGCAATGTTTGACATGTGCTTTTTATTATTTGATCTATTTTCTTATCCTGCTGTATCTTATTTTATCTTATTTGTATTTTTATTTCTATTTCTCTGTTTTAATTGACTGTTTTTACTGTTTTCAATTGTGTCTTGCTGTTTTAATGTGTATGTAAAGCACTTTGAATTACCTGCTGTTGAATTGTGCTATACAAATAAACTTGCCTTGCCTTGCCTCACTATCACTGACGACTGATAACATCTCTGCTGATAGGTCACTGGAGCTGTGGATGGCAATTTGATTCGGGTGCTGTGCCGCCTGAGGGCCATCGGAGCTGACAGCACAAGTCCTGCAGTAACAGAGGCGCTCTGGTGAGATAAAACCTGCAGTTTATATCCTCAAGAAGGAACCTGAAGTTTGAATTTGATCAGCACCTATTTTAACCCTCTGAACGCCACCACACAGACGTGTGATTTCTTTGAAAGATCGCGAAAAACACACCATTCATTCTTGAAAGAAACTGTAAAAACAGGCATAATCATCAGAATGTTAACCTCTTGAAAGTCCTTGAATGGATCACGAAAGTCAGTCAGTCTTTGTTAACCCATTGAAGCCTGGAAAGCTGATATGTTGTTTTGTAGTATTTGTATAAGCTCTCAAATACTTTTTGAATTTCATTTCTATCTGCTACAGAGGCTGAAAAATCTATTATTTAGAACAGGGGTGTCAAACTCAAATACACAATGGGCCAAAATTTAAAACTTGAATAAAATCGCGGGCGAACATTGAACAAATAAACCTTTTAATATATACCAAACATGTTTTGCTTTAACATTAAATATGGAACCAGCAACGCTTATAAATAACTAATATATAACTAAATAGTGCAGACATGCAAAATCAAATTTCAAATAAAAAACACATCAATGTCATTAATTTACAATAATAATATAATAATTTGGTATTGCCTCGCGGGCCAAATAAAATTACACTGCGGGCCAAAGTTGGCCCGCGGGCCAGAGTTTGACACCCCTGATTTAGAAGAAAGCGTTCACACTTCTGTTGAATTTCCAGAAAAACAGGTTTTATGAGCTTATTTTAAAATCGCCCAGAGGTTTAACAGGCGTTTTTGGCCTCAATGGGTTAATGGTGAAAATTGATTGCTTTTTTGTTTGTTTCTGCTCTAATTCAGGAGTCTAGCCAATACACTAGTGGACCCCGAGAGACCCGGGGACTTTAACCAAGCCATGATGGAGCTGGGAGCTCGAGTGTGTACCCCTAAAGGAGCGCTGTGCAGCCAGTGTCCTGTACAGTCTCACTGCCACTCTTTCCGCAAGGTAAAAACTAATACTGTGAGCTAAACCACTGCTACTCCTGCTTTGCTTTTTTACTGTTAATGCATAAGTGCTAATGTAGATTATTGATGCTTTGTATCACAGTGAAAACATTGTTCATGATTGTTAATACAGTGTGTGAATGTGCAGGTTCAAGTCAAACAAGAGAAAAACTCCAGGAAGCTGTTGGGGAAGCTGGACAGCTGGTCCACCCTCCCTGATATAGAAGACTGTCGTAAGTGTCCCGAGTCCCTCCCTCAGACCTCCATGATGTCATGATGTTATATTAAAGTGCTTTCTCTTCTCTCTCAGTGACCAGCGGGACATGTCCTTTGTGTCCCTCTGAGCCCTGGGACGATGACTTGGGTGTCCAGAACTTCCCCAGAAAGCCGGCAAAGAAGCCGCCTCGAGTGGAGCGAACTCTGACCTGTGTGGTGGTCCGACAGGGAGAGACGGGGGAGGACCAGTTCCTGCTCACACAGAGGCCAAACAAAGGTCCGTGCCCGCAGCGCGTCCCACTTCATTTTGGCAGATATTTTCATTTTAATTATTCTCAGTCTGGCTAAGTTTAAATAAATACTAAATACAGAAATGCAATGATGGAAACTAGTATGTAAGTATAAAGTACAATTTTGAGGTATTTAACTTGAGTGTTTCCATTTTCTGCTGCTTTATACTTTGGCTCTACAACATGTCAGAGACAAATATTGTCATTTTTGTTTCACTACATTTTTTTCTATTTTTAGGTTTCTAGAAGCTGTGCAGATCCAGATTATTAACACACAATAAAATCAACAAATAAATTATGTTTTTTATTCAAAATTAGCTCAATTGTACCAGGTGCAAAGTGATGTACACATGAATATGTCAGTAATTATAATTCAATAATATAATATATATTATAATGAGGACTTCTACTTTAAGTATATTTTAATGCTAATGGTTGCTACTTTAACTTCAGTAAATTATCTCATTACTTCTTGCAAATATGGAAAAAACGACATTTATAAAATCAGTGAAAGTGCATCTATTTGGATGGGAAAAGTACAGAATGGATTTAAATGTAAACTATTATATGTTTACAATACAAATTGATTAAAAAATAGCTTCTATTAGATTAAATATACAATTCAACAGTCCAAATTAGCAGTTTTGTCTTTATTGACTTGTGTGTGTTTGTGTTTGCAGGTTTGCTGGCAGGTTTGTGGGAGTTTCCGAGTCTCCTGCAGGAGGAGCAGAGCTCTGAGATCAGACAGAAGAGGGCGCTGTGTGCCCAGATCAGCGGGCTACTGGGAACCAGTCTGAGCCAGAGCCTCCTCCAGTATGTGGGAGAGGTGAGCTTGATGTTTACCGTCCGTCTATCCGACTCACTTTGAATTGAAATGAACAGTTTGTGCAGCTGATCACTGATTGGCTGTTTGCAGGTGGTTCACATCTTCTCCCACATCCACCAGACGTACGTGGTTCACAGTGTGTGTTTGAAGGACTCGGACTCACAAACACAGACTGAAAATGTTCAGTGGCTCACCAGGTCCGCTCTGCAGGAGGCTGCTGTGTCCACAGGAGTGAAAAAGGTTTTTATTTTGTTTACTCTGTGTCTGTGTGTGTGTGAAGCCCTGCTGCTGTAACCGCAGTCATGCAGCATCAGGACTGGACAGAAAGCAGGAATCTACCTTGACTCTAATGTTGTGCTGCAATTTGGAGTTTCAGTTTCAAAAAGTCTTTTAGTTACTGTGATAAGTAAATTGTTTCAGGCACATTTATTTGTATAACACCATTCACATGCAAGGTCACCCGAAGTGCTTTACAGCGGCATAAAATAGACATTAAAAGCATTAGAAGCTGCATTACAGAAATAAAATATGATATTAAGAGAGTAAAAGTGTATTAAGATTATGATAAAAACAATTGAAACAAGCAATTCAAAGTTTTATTATTTTAAGTATATCTATTGTATTCATGAGAAAGCTGAAGGGAACACAAATGTTTTAGCCGTCAGTTTGAGCAGACGTCAGGTATTCAGGGAGCTTGTTCTACAGGTGAGCAGCAGGGAAACTACATGCAGCTTCATCTTGGTTTCGATCTTTGTTTCAGAACTTTAGTTGTGCGTCGCCTAAACAAATGGGATTAAAATTTCTTCTCTCCTGCAGATTTTGAAGCTTTGCGACTCTGCGGACAGTCAAAAAGAGCAAACCTCTAAAGTACGTATGCTCCTTCATATTAATATTTATAGATGAATAAATATTCTATTATCCTATGCCAATAACAGATTCCACCTCATCATTTGTCTCTATTTGTCTCACTTAGGATGGGAAAAGGCCAAAGAATGAGAAGAAAGCACAGAGCTCAAAAAGAGCCAAACTGAGCTCAGCGAGCAGCAGACAGCTCTCCCTCAGCTCCTTCTTCAGCTCGGTTAAACAAGAATCTTGATGCTGTGAAACTTCTCATACACGTGTTGCTACATTACATATAAGTGTGTTCCCATTGGTGGTTATTAAAGACAAAATGTCATCAGTTTTTTAAATGTTATAAAATGGGTTTTTTTAAAAGTATATATATTATATAAAGTGTCTTTTAAACCTTTTGAATCAGCAGTATCCTTTGTTTTGTAACAACCTCATTATAGATAATGTTTTATTGCTATATGACTAGTCTTTCATCTTAATGTTTTATTACATATAATAAATATGTGATGTTTTGTGTAACTTTGGATAATAAAGCCCAGACACAAGACAAACACCAGGTTTCATGCCAGCTAATAAAGTTTTATTATCTATATGTGTTTATCATGGTGAAGGTAAATAAAAACACATTTCCCTTTAGAAACTAGATACTCTCCTACTACAGGTTACTCTACTAATGCAAAGGATCATGTAGGATTGACAAATCATCATTTTGCAAACACGTTTAGTCCAAAAAACACAACAAAAAGCAGCATCTAAGACATGCAAATTCAACACTAAAAGGCTCCAAGTGAATCATGATCTAAGTTGTGAGGTTACAATATCACAGAGTAGCCATAGTACAACATCTTTAAAAATGAAATGTATAGTAACAGTATGTAGCCTATATATAGTATGTCGTTAAATATGAAAATGAACATCATAGTGTAGTATCTCTAAAAAAATCAAACAAACGGCATAGAATACTACGTTGATAATGATAACAGTACAGTTTGTCCAAAAATATATATTTTTAAACCCCACCATATTATAATAAGCCCTAAAACGGTCGAAGTGTAGTTTGTCCTATGTGAGTATCTGAGCTGTGAGCGCCTCCTGGTGGATATTTTAAGTTGTCTATTGACCACCTGGGAGCATATACATCATTGTTTACAGTCATCAATTTAAAATGCTAGAAATGGTCCAATTGTACCCTGTTGATACATGTGGTAGTTTATCCAAAAAAGCAAAATAAAGCCATATTTTTGCAATGTCTAATAGTGACCCCCCTCAACAAAAATATCACTTTTGTGTCGATTTTTGTCTATACTCCTGTGATGGTATAGTTTGTCCAAAAAAAGCGAAAAAGCGTCATATTATGGGATGTCCATAAATGACCCCCCCCCCCCCCCAAAAAAAAAAAATTAAAAAAAAAATCATACAATAGCATGTCGATTTTTTTTTTTTTGTCAAGAATGGTCAAATTCTAAAATTCCTAAAAATGCTTACAATGGGTCAGTTAAGTCTGTTGTTAAATGTGGTATTATAGTTTGTAGATTTTGAAATGCTTAAACATGCTAGAAATGGGTCAATTATAGTCTGTTGATACATATTAGAGCATAATATGGCCAGAAATGACAGAGAAACACCATATTTTAGAATGTCCAAAAATGAACCGCTCAAAAAAAATCAAACTATGTTATGTCGATTTTTGTCAAAAGCAGTCAAATTTTAAAAAGACTACAAATGCTAGAAATGGCCTGAATATCCCTCGAACCCTTTTTTATAACCTAACAATGTTTTACTAAGGATTACTCATCATCATCTCTCCAGAAGGTGCCTCCCTCTCGAACTGTTGATTCGTCAGTTTTAATCAATATCAGCAGAGAAGACCATTATCTCTTCTCCTCAGCTCACCCAGTCCGTGACCTGACCTGTTCAACACATTCAACACCACCTCCTGCCTTAATATGACTTGCAGAGATATTAGTGGAGACACAGATGTTTCAATGTGCACATAAAATACAAAGTATACAATATATCTTTTTGTGATGATAGAGTCTTACTAAGTTTAAGCAGATGGAATAAATGTATTTATTGTATTAATTTTAAAATTTTAGTTTATTATTTATTATTATTAATTGTATTTATTAGCACATGATCATTGTATCAAAAGCATCTTACATGATTAATCTATAAATGCATAGAGAGGTCACACACCCAGTTAGTGAATTACACAGGCACAGACAGTGACTTAGTCAATCAGATAGTGGAGACAGAATCATTTTAATAATAACAACTTTTTTTTCTACTGACATCAAAAAGTGTGTGTGACCATTTTTCATTCATTGGCCAGAAAATTTAAATCCACTCTGATAAGCAAAAAAAAATAAAATAAAATAATAATAATAATAATTCGCTGATATTTTTACTTACACATTAAATACATAAATCACCATGCTGCCTGTAGAGACTGCTGCCTCACCTAGTACCTATCATCTTAAAATGATGTGTATCCAGGTGTGCAGAGTTGTGATATTTTACATTTACAATAGCAAATGCAGATAAAGATAACACTTTGAAGCTGATGCATGCAGATAAGACCAACCCAAAGCCCACAACCACAAACTGTTCTATCTATTAACATTATAACTCAACATGGGCTCATTCTGAGTGCATGATCTTAAACAGATGTAGAATTATGGTGCACTCAAATAAGTAAACGTCAGACTCAGTGGTGGGTCTACACAGGGGCCTCCAGGGTCCACTGCCCATGTGAAGAAGCCCTTGGCCCCTGCTGTGGCACCTGTGTCAAATTAATAATAAAATGATCAATAATATCAATGAACAATGGAGCAATTCTAACCTTTTTTTTTTGTTCAAACAATATCTGATTGTACACAAAAGGAACCCAGAATGAATGGAGTCTTTGAATGAATGAATGAATGGGCTATTTTTTTCCATTTTTGAATCCTTTTCATGTCTTTACGTGTCTTTGTAAGTCATTTTGTCTTTTTTTGGTAATTTTGTGTCTGTTGTTGTGCTTTTTTAGTTATTTTGTGACTTTTTTGTCATTTTGTGTCTTTTTTGTCATTGGTGTCTTGTATGTGTCTTTTTTTGGTCATTTTGTGTCTTTTTTTGGTCTTTTTTTTAAGAAGTCATGCTTTGGCGCTTTTGGAGACTCCAGAGGGTTAATTGTGCAATAAAATATTCTGTGTGTGGGTGTGTGTGTATATATATAGGCTATATATATATATATATATATATATATATATATATATATGTATGTATACAAAAATGAGAAATGTCATTGTCATACAAAAAAAACTGTTATTGTTGGTAAGTCTCATTATTTAAATCAATGTATTTGTATCTTCCAAATATACTTAAATGAGATGTTTAAATAAGCTAAAATAAAGATTTTGAATGCTTAAATATCATCTTTGCCATTTTTTAATGTGCCCCTCTGATTAAACACTCACATCATGGCGGCATACAGCGCCCCCTACTGTACTCAACATGTATCAACTAAATGAAGACAAACAGGAAGTGATTCAAATCCCCTCACTCTAATACTAAATAGTTCAGCTGGGAGTCAACTGTGTGCAGAGGTTTGTCTTTGTTTTGTTTTTCTTGCAGAGGTTTTGTGTTGCAGCAGTGTTTGTGGTGCGGCTGGTTGCTGCAGTTTGTCTTCATTGATTGATCGCAGGACTTCAGGCTGCAACCTGCAGCGAGCTGCAACTTGAACTTTGCTACAACTTTTTCGTCAGCCAGCGTCCAAAGTTTCTCCAGCGTGGACACTGAAACCAACCAGTTTCAAGGTCTTTATTAGTGGCTAGATTGTCTTTAATTATATAAAATCTTTACATTTTCTTTCGTGCTACAGATTTTTTTCCTCTTTTGCTCATTACATTTCTTAATTTAATGTATTTTTAATTTTTATATTTTCCCCCAGATGGATTCTGCATGGCAGCGTGTCCTGTCTGTGCACCAGAGGATAGTGGACAATGGAGGTATGATGATAATTATTTTTATTTATTTATTACTATATTTCTATAGCACCTTTCAAAACCAGGGTTACAAGGTGCTTTACAAAGTACATTATCATGGAGGCAATACAACAGTTAAAACAAAAATAACAGAACATCATCGAAAACAGTGAACAAGCAAAAATAATAGGATACAAAATTAAAATATGTGTAAGAACGTTAGAAATCATTGCACAAATGCCAGTCTGTACAAGTGGGTTTTTAAAAGTTTTTTAAAATGATACACAGACTCAGCTGCTCTGATACTGAGGGGGAGCTTGTTCCACAGTTTTACCACATATTCAGCTCATTTTGCTTTTATTTAGCAGCAAACTCTTCTTGCAGTCACACTGTACAAGAGATTCCCAGTCCAAACAACAAGGCTGTGTGTGTGTGTGTGTGTGTGGGTTGTGTGTGCAGTTGTGCTCCTCAGCTTGTCTTCACAATGACTGCTTTGTGTTTTGTCACATGATTGGCCACCATGCCACTTTTAAAATGACAGTGATGGACATATAAGAGAAAGAGGAGCAGGGCACCAACATAGGGAGGATTCTGAGTTTTTTTTCATCAAATGTATAAATGTTTTTACTCTCCAAAACTGGACACATAAGTCGTCTGAGCTGGACTGGAACAAGACAAACTGTTAAAACCTGGCATTTCCTGTGCAGACTAAAACAAGAATCAGCGCTTGAAGTTGTGTGAATCAAGGCAGCTCTTAACCCTTTAACAGGCAAATAACTATATTTGGTAACTTCAGGTAATATTTCGAGAAAAAAGTTGCAAATATACTAGATTAAATTGGCAAATCTGTGCGAAAAAAGTTGCAGATTTACGAGAAAAAAGTGGGAAAAAAAGCAACTTTTTTCTCCCAGATTCACCATATAAACCCTTAATAGGGCACTCATTGAAATACTTGCAAATTCCAAATTTCAACCCTAGAGAATATTGGAGGATATTACATACTGCCAGAATGTGTAAAAAAAACATACAAAATAATATTTTGAGAAAAAAGTTTACGAGATTAAAGTGGCAAATCTACAAGAAAAAAATGCGTAGATTTATGAGATTTAAAGTGGTGAATCTGGGAGAAAAAAAGTAGTTTTTTTCCCCATTTTTTTCTCGTAAATCTGCGACTTTTTTTGCGCAGATTTGCCACTTTAAATCTCTTAAATCTGCGACTTTTTTTCTTGTAGATTTGCCACTTTAATCTAGTAAATTTTTTTCTCGAAATATTACCTGAAGTTACCAAATATAGTTCTTTGCCTGATAAAGGGTTAAAAATTCTAATCCAGCCGGTGTCCTGTAATCTATTTATCCATTTGTAAATAGTCCCTGACACAGAGCTCTATTTGTCCCAGACAAAAGGACAGACCCGTGGCTGCTGGTCTACTCCCCCGTCCCGGTGTCACTCATCTTCCTGGTGTACCTCTGTGTGGTCTGGGCCGGCCCTCGTCTGATGAAACACAGAGAACCCGTTGACCTCAAAGTCGTTCTCATTGTTTACAACTTCGCCATGGTCGGCCTGTCGGCCTACATGTTCCACGAGGTGTGTTTGAGCTCATGATGTATCTTGTTTCCTTATAAAAACAGAACAAAAAGAAGCACAGTGATGCTGGAAATATGCCGTTTTACAGATTTTAGCGTTTTTTTCCTCTTGGGAATTCCTGTTTTCTGATATAAGTGCTTATATTTACAGTTCCTGGTCACGTCCTGGCTGTCCAGCTACAGCCTCCTCTGTCAGCCTGTAGATTACAGCAGCAGCCCACTGGCACTGAGGGTAAAAAGTTAAGGTCGAAAAATCCTACAGACAGAATAAATAACATAAAACTCACATTTCTTCACTGTTTTCTTCCTCCAGATGGCCAGAGTGTGCTGGTGGTTCTTCTTCTCTAAAGTCATAGAGCTCAGTGACACGGTGTGTATTTGATCATTACTAATAGGAAATGCGGAGTTAAAACTGTACCGTACATCTTCCTCTGCTCCTCTCTGTGAGCAGCTCTTCTTCATCCTGAGGAAGAAGAACAGCCAGCTGACCTTCCTTCACATTTACCACCACGGCACCATGATCTTCAACTGGTGGGCCGGAGTCAAGTATGTGGCCGGCGGACAGTGTAAGTCATTTATTTGAGTCATTTAGATGTGTCTGCTGCCTCACTAAATACTTCTGTTGTATTCATTCGCTGTCAGTTCTTGAACGACCATTTTTCTACATCGTTAGCCTCATAGCATAATTGCCTAAGTCATTTTTTGGCCAAATTGTGATATCTGCCTAACTTTACTACATACAAACCAAACTACATTATTTATATGTAAGAGAAAAATTGCCTTTGTGAGGGCATATTCTGCCTAAGTCACTTTTATCTGTTATGAAATCGATGTGTTTAATTTTTTATGCAAACTTGTTCACACTTCTATTTGAACTTACTGTTACAATATCAATTAAGAATACCAATGGGCTTACTAAAAATTGTGTTTTTTCTTGTTTCCCGAAAACGTTCAAATATGACTTAGGCAAATATGCTATGAGGCTAACGACATGCTTCATATATTTTACCTGAATTAAATGAATGCAACTGACCATTTCATGTAGGAACTCGATGTTTTGGGGTCTTGAGCTATTTTGTCAGTTTTTTTAATCGTTTTCATTCTGCCTTTAAAAATATGTTTACCATGCCATGTTGGTATCATATTTTTTAACACAACCTCACCTATATGACCTGATAATTATATTTTCACTTTGACTTACTGGATAATAATAATAATAATAATAATAGTCCATTTTATTTATAAGCGCCTTTCAGAACACCCAAGGTCACTTTACAAGAAAACATAAAATAATTTAAAAACAGTGGCAACAAAGTAAAACATCGAACAGAATAAAACATCGAACAGGGATCAACATTTTGAACCCAAAAGAAACAAAACCCCGACATAAAATCAGATTTTGAAAACACAATCATGCCCAAAAATAATTTTAAATGTTGCAAATGTGAACAGAATCTGGACAACATCTAGTTCTGTATTTTTATGATAAGTATAGTTCTCATAAAAAAGGTCCAGCTTCAAGAAAGTAACGTGTGACTGTATTGTATGGAACAATTGTATGGTTTTGCCGTGATCCTGCAAATAAAAAGAGTTAAAAAAATAAAATAAAAACTGTCATGGAGTTTCAGGGAAATCTATTGTGTTTTTACGTTGTGACGTCATGAAGAAGTCATCAATGACTCCAGAGAGTTTAGTTTTTATAATGACAAGTGGAATGACATATTGTGTCTGCTAGTTTTACATGAATCTGTTTTTTTTGTTGTTTTTTTGTTTTTTAGATTCTCTTTTTATTGAGGAATTTTTTTTAACATTTTATACAGAACAAAGAACAAGAACAGTTGGGGTGGGGGTACCAATATCACACAGCGTCATCATTTTCTCCTATCATCATTCTTTGCAGCAGTCGTTGTTAGTTAAATGACAGTTTTATATAAAATCAGAACTTGTAGGCTTAACATATTCTGTCCATTTTGACCAGGTTTTGTAAAATGAGTCCATTTGTAACTTTCGATGAAAAGTCACTTTTTCCATTGTGAAGATGTCTTGTATGATGTTGATCCAGTCCTCGTTTTGTGGTTGCTCAGGTTTGAGCCATCTCCTGGTAATGGCCTTTTTGCTTGCTGCTAAAAGAATATAAAGCAATTTCTTGTCTGCATAGCTAAAGCCATCTAGTAATATGTTACCGAGATACACAGTTTCAAATAAAGAGGGGAAAACAATTGAGAATACATTTTGCAAATGATGATGAATTTCAACCCAATACCTTTTAATAATTAAAGTTCCAGAAAATATGGAAATGATTAGCTCCTTCAATACCACACCTCCAGCAGGCATCTCCATTTACATGAATCTGTTTTTATCCTGCAGCGTTCTTCATCGGCCTGGTCAACACCTTCGTTCACATTGTGATGTATTCGTACTACGGCCTGTCTGCGATCGGTCCTCACATGCAGAAGTACCTGTGGTGGAAGAGATACCTCACGTCCCTGCAGCTGGTTAGTGGCCTCCTGCTCTCATCACTGCACATACAGTACAGGCCAAAAGTTTGGACACGCCTTCTCATTCAATGTGTTTCCTTTATTTTCATGACTATTTACATTGTAGATTCATCAAAACTATTAATGAACACATGTGGAATTATGTACTTAACAAAAAAGTGTGAAATAACTGAAAACATGTCTTATATTCTAGTAAGCAAAGGGTGGTTACTTTGAGGAATCTAAAATACAAGACATGTTTTCAGTTATTTCACACTTTTTTTGTTAAGTACATAATTCCATATGTGTTCATTCATAGTTTTGATGCCTTCAGTGAGAATCTACAATGTAAATAGTCATGAAAATAAAGAAAATGCATTGAATGAGAAGGTGTGTGTCCAAACTTTTGGCTTGTACTGTAAATAAATAAGCTGATCTGAAACTTTCCCTCACTGTCTCTGCAGGTGCAGTTTCTGTTGTTCCTCGTGCACACGGGCTACAACCTGTTCACGGAGTGCGACTTCCCCGACTCCATGAACGTGGTGGTGTTTGGTTACTGCGTCACCCTCATCATCCTCTTCAGTAACTTCTATTTTCAGAGCTACCTCAATAAGAAGAAGAAGCAGAAATAAGATGCAGTGGCTTTATGAGTGTTGTGGCAGCTTGAAGGATTGTTTCCTGCCTGCAGTACTCACTTATGTCCACTAGAGGGAACAACATGCCCACAGTATAAACCTTTTCCTTATGGTGCTCATCATCATGCAGACTGAATATTTTACAAACGATGTGAAGAATCTGATTTCTCTCTGCGTGTGTTTTTGTATTTTATGTAATGTGCCAAATACATGTGAAAAAAAGAGACCATCGTGTGATCATTTTTCATTATTTATTCCTTAAATTGAGAAATGACAAACATTCAAATGATTGCTGTAAACAAACTGTACATTTTATACACATTATAATAAAGTACCGTAGGTTGGTTTCTCTGCATTATTGCAGAATGAATTAGTTCGAACTCTCCTCCAGAGATAAATCCAAAAAGCAAAAAAAAAAAACACTTAACAACAAAATACCAAAAATGCAAACATTTTTTTTCCACTGCTAAAACAACACAGCAAAATGATATATTATTTTCTACATTTCAGTCTAAAATAGATTGAAAGATGTAGATTAGAGAGAGAAAAACATGAAGAGGAGGGAGAGAACATTTCATTTCCATTCAGGAGTTTTGTAGTGTTGATATATTAACGCTGAAAAACCTGTTTGTGTACATGACGAGCTCTCGGCCAGTAAAAGTGATTCTGAGTCTAAGAAATATGACATGCGTTCTGAAGATTAGACTTCTGTGTGATTTCTTTGACTTGTGTCTGTCCTTCATTTAAAGTTAGTAAAAATCGGAGAAGGTATCAGAATTTAGTTGATTTTCTTATGAATTACATGATATTTTTACATGTGAACATGATTTACATAATCATATTATTAAACTACTGGAAGAAACACCTGGAAGACATAAGCAACCTGTGACCAGATATCCTTCTTTAAAGGGGAACCGACATTGACTGGTAAAGCACATTTCCACTGCGTGGCTCACCTCAGCTTGCTCTTTTTATAGTTTCCCATTTGTGAAAGTTGCGGATAAATTATTGTGATTTTTTTTTTTTTAAGTCAGCAAAACCATGCAATCCGCTGACGAAGTGCAGATTCATGCTGCACTCCAGATCACATACTTTCTTTTTTTACTTTTGGTACATACTGCAGCTGCCCTCACAAAGTACATTCAGTTGCATGCAGTAGGAATATAATCAGGACATACTACTTCATCATAACACGTCACTTTGACCTTTGACCCTGTTGCTCAAATATGCTGCGCAGAGAATTGAGCATACTGCGAAATGTGTTCAAGATGCAGGTGGACATTGTGGTATTTTTGGCGCACTGCCTTTGAGATACTATGTGTTGGGATATTATAAATGTTCTCTGGGACTCCAGATAGTGTGGTAGTGTGAGTACTGGAGCGCACCCATAGATGCTGATGAGAGGACCCAGCAAGTGTCGAGCTGAGAAACCTGCCTAAGGGACACCCAGGTGGCTCTTCTGCTAGAGTGTGCACCACTTGTACTAAGGCTCGGGTTAAATTATGACCTGTTCTGTTTGCTTAAGATAAAAAAAGCTGTGAAAGACATTTAAAAAAAAAGAGAGAGACTACTGTGTACACTGAGGGGGTTCTGTTTGCAGTGGAAAACTAGATACATTTTTTTTTTTTAAAGATTCTGGGACCAAAAAAGAGTTGAGTTGAGCTGTTGAACCCTGCAGTGGAAATGAAGCATTAGATATTCAGATAGTGTCAGGGAAATAGTAAATCACATTGCAGTACACATCTGTTTCATCCTGCTGGTTTCACAGCCAATCGGGCAACTAAGTAGGTCAGAATATAAATTATTTTGTTTTCTACGTGACCCATATATTGTATGAAAATAAAAAAAGGAAATAGGAAGTAGAGGTGATCCAAATGTGAGAAGATGGACGTGGATGGACTGCAGAGTAGTAGAGGATGTGTGGTGAAGCGTGCCCTGCTCCAGTGTTGCTCTATGTCTCTGTGTAGACGGACGACATGTGGCTCAGGCTGCGGTCGAAGTTGCCCACCTGGAAGAAAATGCTCTCCTCTGGGCTGGAGGAGAACTGGCACCCTGCGCCACCTTGAAGCTCCTGGGTCAGGTTGAAGCCTGGAACAGACGTGAGAGAGAGCGGTCTGTTTAAAGGTCCTGTTAGAGCCAATCAGTGCTCTTGGCATCAATAGGAATCAATCTGTGGTGCCTCAGGTGTTATCTGGAAACACAGACAGTTTTCGACTTGATTGTAGAGGCTAAGCCCAAGCGTTGAGCCCCTGAGGTGCTGTAGCATGGGTAGAATAATTTACCTTTTTTTTAAACCTTTTTTGGTCAATGAAAGTCCACTTCATATTTGCAATTAAAACCATCGATTGCATTTATTTCCTTCAATTTTTTGTTTTGTTTCTCCAGACAAACTGTGGCTTGTATATGACTGGCTAGTGGTGTGGTGTGCCAATGGTAATGTGTGTCTGTATTTTTTAGATGAGATTCACCTTTATTGTCATTGCACAGAGTAACAAGTACTAGGACAACGAAATTAGCCATCAACCCGTCCGTACATATAGATAAACATACATACAATATGACAAAGGGGTGGACAGGACAGGAAGACAGGGTTGAAGCACCCGAGGCACCAAAGATTTGTTCCTATTTATGCCAAGAGCACTTACTGGCTATAACAGGTCCCATATTGTAAAGCATTACATTTCCAAGTCTTTAAAAATATATATATTATAAAGCAGGTTTAGGTGTTATATAAATACTGTGAAAGTATCAAAACAGAAACTTTGTCAGTAAACAAGATGTCAGGACTTCTGTAAGGTTCTTATGCAACAACTACACTATATATGGGAAAGTGCAGCTACAGTGCTAATTCAGCCATTCCCCAGCAGCAATGACAAAGGGCTGGACAGTATATTGATGATAATAGATATCGTGATATGAAACTAGATATCTTCTTAGATTTGGGACATTTTACTATTAGTCTAGATGGAATTGTCCAAAAAGTGAAAGTGAGGAGCATTTATGGGTACAAGTCAGGAACCGGCCTACTTTACTTATTTCAAGGGTGCTGAATCCAAAAAAAATGGTTCCCAAGCGAAATTTTATATATATATATATATATATATATAAAATATATAATATAATATATATATATATATATATATATATAAAATATATATATATATGCAAAATACCAACTTTTAAGGTGAAATTAAGCATTATTTGTGTCTTTTTTTAAGGCCGACATAAATATTCAATCAA
This sequence comes from Centropristis striata, assembly GCF_030273125.1. Classification (NCBI taxonomy): domain Eukaryota; kingdom Metazoa; phylum Chordata; class Actinopteri; order Perciformes; family Serranidae; genus Centropristis; species Centropristis striata. The sequence goes on along the minus strand of NC_081525.1, from coordinate 36,968,303 downwards.
TATCACTTTTAAATGTTCCACTTGGTATTTTGCATATATATATATATATATATATATATGTATATACATAAAAAAGGCACTGAGCCTCCACTATATTCTTGCTCTGACCCTAGACTATAGATCCAGAAACTTAATTTCCTCATCTTTGATTGCCTACTTACAAAAAAACAAAGGGGAAATGGTCCAATGACCAATGCAAGATGAGCAATATAGTGGCCATTTAATATACAAATTAGAAGGTCTAAAACTCATTTCACTTGGGAACCATTTTTTCTGGACTCAGCACCCTTGAAATATGTAAGGTAGGCCGGTTCCTGACTTGTACCCATAAATGCTCCTCACTTCTTATAGAAGGCCTTTATTCTGTCTAGACTATATCATAAGTTGCTGCTTTACAATAAAATTATGTCATTTCCCAAACTCATCAGGCTGTTCTAGCTGTTCTATTATTTGACTTTACTGACTCAGTCATTATATTAACATTACTGATGATTATTTATCAAAAACTATCATTGAGTGAATATTTTGCAAAGTGCCAATTGTCAATCTGATAGAGGTATTTGGTAAAAATATTGAGATATTTAATTTTCTCCATAGCTATACTATTTCAGCAAATGTCCCAGAAACATTGACCAGATCAGAGCAGACTGGGCTTTTATTCTGGAGGGTCCTTAAAGAGACAGGAGGTAAAATGGAGCGTTTCAGACAGAGGGTAAATACAGGTACAGACAATATGAAAAATATTGTGTTTTTTGAAGACTAAAGCATGTAAACAAGTTCCAGTAGAAACCCAAAATACAAATGTGAAGCTGAAAATTATCACAAAATGTCCCCTTGTGGTGATCTTTTACTGTAAGGTCTTGGTAAAATGTCCTCACCTGCAGTGCCAGTGTTGCTAGTTGACATGTGGAAGCCATTGTGCTGATGGGAAGTGTAGGCGTGAGAATCTCCTGGGACGTGGACACCACCGACCGTCTGCTCCATCCTGTAGGAGTCTCCAAAATGGAAGCAGCTCTGGAAGCTGCCTTGGTATTCTAGGAAATGAGGGAGGATGTTGAGGAGCGGGGAGGAGAAAAATAGAAGCCAGACTGGATCGACTGCCACCAGAGTCTATGGGCGATTGTTTCCAAGGTCAGTTAGTGTCCGCTCCATCCGGATGAAACTTAATGTGCATCTCAAATTATGACAATGCTATATTTGTGCTCGTGCTAACTGCGCCAGCCCCACAGTATGTAACATTTATCCCCATCGTCTCAGTCTGTACTCAGGACGGACCGCAGGAGTCACGATAATGGGAAAGCAGCCTTGCCTGGAGCGCTTTTACGCAACTCCCTGACCACATCGCGGTTAGAGAGACGTCCATGTGTAGATCTTTACAGGGAAAACAGTGTTTAAGGCATTAGGAAAAAGGCTCTGGAGTGACAGCTGAGCCTGCCATGTTAGGGCGCTGAGAGACAGCTGAATACATGAGCCAGCATTTTGTTGGCTAATTCAGCTCAGGGAAAAGGCTTCCGGCATGTGGTTTCCCCCACTCTGTCTCTACGACTCTAATCTCTCTCAGTCCTAAAAGTGCTCTGACAGAGCCACAGGGCAGTACTCGCCGCTCTAAGAGACAACTTCCTCTCTTCGAGGCCTTTCATGTGGCTCTGCTGCTTCAGCAAGTGCTTGAAGAAGGACACAAGGGTGTTCTTAAGTGATCTGACACTGTAAATTCCCTCATAGGAAGTTATACAAGAGCAATAATAAATGTTTCTGAATCAGATTTCAGGATATTAAATTGAAACGCCAATGAACATTTTCAAATTCCAGCCAAAACAGATTTCCTGAAACCAGTTACATTCGACCAGATGTCTGTGTGTCAGTCTTACCGTCGTTGGCAGCCTGGTGGTGGTGGTAGTGGGAGTAGGGCTTGTGGTGAGGGTGGACATGCTGTTTGTCCAGAGGAGGAGGAGGTGTCCCTGTTCCCTTCATCCCTGGAGACAGGAGAGGACCCGACACCCTGGAGGAGACGCAGAAGGAGAGGGTGAAATATACATTTCAAAGGTAGAACATGCACATTATCTGCATTAAAAAGTAGAAATGTACAGTACAGGCCAAAAGTTTGGACACACACCTTCTCATCCAATGTGTTTTCTTTATTTTCATGACTATTTACATTGTAGATTCTCACTGAAGGCATCAAAACTATGAATGAACACATATGGAATTATGTACTTGACAAAAAAAGTGTGAAATAACTGAAAACATGTCTTGTTTTTTACATTCCTCAAAGTAACCACCCTTTGCTTACTAGAATATAAGACATGTTTTCAGTTATTTCACACTTTTTTGTTAAGTACATAATTCCACATGTGTTCATTAATAGTTTTGATGAATTTACAATGTCAATAGTCATGAAAATAAAGGAAACGCATTGAATGAGAAGGTGTGTCCAAACTTTTGGCCTGTACTGTAAATGTAAAAACATCTAGACCTGTGTTATATATTTTGCTGAGTTGTGTACTTACATTATAAGAAATGTTTCTAACAATTTTAAAACCCAGAGAAATCTGTAATTTTAATAAAGGAAACAGGCGGGGTCATTTGTTATTTCCTCTCTGGGCATGTGTCAGCGTTTTGATTACTTTTTATTCAGCTTTAATGCACAATTTTACAATGCACTTTCTTCTTATCTTGTTTGTTTTTTATAGACTGTATATACACCAGGGTCTTAAACTATCAGAAAGAGATAGATGGAGAAACTCATTTTTAATGTGAAACTACTTTTTTAAAAAATGTTTTATCTCTAACTCTGTTTTGGATTGAGTTTCTATTACTATTTTATAATTTTATTGTTTTACTGTTTTTGGTATTTTATTGTTTCATTGTTTTTATTTATACCTATTTGTGTGTGATTTATTCTATTTTAATAACTGTACAGCACTTTGGTCAACTGAGGTTGTTTTTAAATTTGCTCTATAAATAAACTTTGACTTGACTTCATTCAGTGTTTTTACCGGTTTAAATCACAAGTTTGTTTTTGAGGCTTCCGCGGATAATTATTCAGCTCCTGTTAAAAACCTCCTGAACGCTGAACGTTAAAGGAACTGAGTGCAAACAACTCCCATGATGCCACACTGCTGTACGACATCACAGAGCTCAGCGTTTTGATATTATTTGGATGAGAGACCCCGAGCGTCAGAACGTTACACATTGTGCGTTTAAACCTTTTGATCCGTGCTTCAATCTTTTCTAGTAAGTCTCAATACTTTCTCAATAAAATGCTTCATGCATTGTGACGTCCCAATCAAAGCGGGAGCGTGATGTCGCCTTGCTAACCACATGATCCGACAAACCTAGCGGAGCAGTTAGTGATCCTAAACACACAGAAGAAGAAACATTCCAGGCGTGTGGAAACTTGGGCTCCCCACACGTAATCATCCTCCTACCACATATTATGATCTTAAATCAACAAACAGCAGAGTGTGCATTCAACTGAAACCAGCCCCCTACCCTACACACACACACAAACACACACACACACACACACACACACTGTCCTCCACTGCAGTAACCCTCGGCTTTGTGGCCCAGAGAGAATAAAGCACAATAGTGTTTACATTCATGGCTTTTGAGAAAAAGAAAAATTAAGATGACATGTTTGTGACTTTGTGGACTCAAACAGTCTGCAGAACAATTGCGGTTTCCATATCGGCTTATTTTTGTGGATATTGATAATTTAAAAAAAGGTTTGTCTGAGCAATTGGATATATTTGTCATCTGATACAGCGGTCTCAAACCACAAATCACAATAAGAGATATAATGTGAAATTTACAATTCCAATGAAGCCTACTGCCAAGTTTTCTTTAGCCCCAGCATCCAAGAGTCACACTGCACGCTGAGAAAACCACAATCTGGAAATCAAAGAGGTCACAGCAAATGGTGAAATATTATGAGGGTAATTCCACCATTTAGCGTCACAGTTAAACTGGTTCAACCTCAAAAACTTAGAGAATGAAATGAACGCTTTGCAACATCTGACACCCAGTTCTCAAGAAAATCGGATCATCTAACATGAAAAGTATGCCCCTAATAATGATGGTTATTTATTTTGAATTTTGTCCTTTCTGTAAAATCTGCACATCAAGGGATCTCTAAACATTTGAGAATTACATCATGCACATTAGGGGAATTCCTCCTCAAAATCAAAGTTGTAGAATCATTAACAAACTCGCAAGCTCTTGCAGACATACCACATGGCATTTTACAAGTCCATCTCAGGGAGAAATAAGCGCCTGAGTCTTGCAGAAAAGTCACAACTGCAGCAAGTAACATTTCTGTTAACATGGCACAAGTCTGAAATTAATCACTATAAAGGCTTTACTTTTATCTGATTTCTTGCCGAGAGTTAAATGAGAAAATCAGTACCACTCTCATGTCTGTATGATTAATGAAAGACGGTTTAGCTTAGCACAGACTGGAAACAGGTGGAAACAGCTAGCATGGCTCTGCCCAAAAGTAAAAAGCAGCACATCTTATTAAACAATACAATATATGCTGTTTATTTAAAGTGGCAGTAGACAAGTATTTTGCTGATGAAGTAAATGCTGACTGCACAATGTAAAGACTAGAATACTGACACCATTGGTGCAATTCTGTCTGCCGTCTGGTACAATTTACCAGGAAAATGACGGCTTGATTGATAGCACAAAAATGCATCAACCAAGGATATAGTACTTTCATGCTCCCCGGTAGCTATCGATAGTGTAGCCAAGGGTTAGGAGTTGCACCTATACTTATGAAGATCATAAAATATTAAACAGAGGCTCTGTAGTCTTGAACCAACAACTTATTTTACCCAGCAAAAGAAAAACATCTTTGTCGATTTGAGGAGGCAAAGCAGGTGAAGAAGGAGAGTGATAAAAACAGTTCTTTCTACTACGATAGATAGACGATAGAAACAAAACTTGTCTTGTCAATAACACCGAGCGTTTTACTCTTCCGTTATTATTGCATTTATATCAGGGCTTCTGGTGCAAAATGGGATTAGCCATTGCTATCTAACAATAGCAGCTAGAAATTGAACCAGGAAGCCAGTACCAAGAATCAAACATCTATGTTTCCTCACAGAGATCTGAAAACAAATGCAGTGGGTCATGTGTTTTTGGTAGCTGAGGAAAACAGAAAGCAATCCTGTCGTCTTTTTGTGACAGTGGCGCCAACAGTAATACCACTTGGAAATGCTAGACAGAGCCAGGCTAGTCTTTATGCAATATGGGAGATATTCAATGTGCATCTTGTTCTGCCTTCATAAGATCACGGTGAGAAATTTACCCCAAGAGCATTAAGAAACATGTCTGGTATTTATTCAGACGCTAAAATGTTAAATGTGAAAGTTAACTAGAAACTGAAAATGACCAACGATTTAACGACTTAATGTTGTACACTTGACATTAATTTAATGGAACGGCAATCTGGTCCAAATTCAGACTGATAGCCAACAGACCTGCCTTTAAAAACAGAGCTGGCCAATCACCTCTCCAAATATTCAACAGCTACTTAGTACCCTCTCATGGCTGCATATCAGGAATGCCAACACATAAACTGCTGCTGTGTTATATGCGCCGCTGTGGAAGCATATGGTTTGCACTAAGCGCTATATGAATGTGATGACAGAGTGTTGCTGGAGGCAGCCGAGCCCTCAGATGACTGCTCGCTGCTGGCCTGGCTGGAGCCTTCTACATGACCTGCTGCTCCATGCATGAGGGGGTCCCACCCAGCACTCAGTAGCTGGCAGGGGCTTTGTGAAGGGCATTTGGCAGCGAGTGGCTGATGAAGGGAGATGGTAAACGATGTCAAACGAGAGTGCGAGAAGCTACGGTGCGTTCCTGCCAATGCTGAATTTAGTTTACATTTTGCTCGGCTGAAGGACAGAGCTTCAGACTCACACTGTTTTCTGCCTTCAGGTCACTTTGACCGTCTCCCTTGAGGGCACTTGATCATGTTTTCTCCACTAGAAGGGCACAGAGAGGACACTTTAATCAGGTTTTCTCTACTGTAGGGGCATCCAAGGGGGCATCTTTGATGCCTCGACCAGCGGTGGCGAGATAGGCTAGCCTTTTGATGTATTTTTACTTGAGAATGTTCATTTAATACAACTTTATGTTTCTACTCCACTGCATTTCAGGGGGAAACTACATTTTACTTAATTAAATTATTTGACCACTTATAAAATATTGTGTATTTTAAAGATTACACTACCAAACATTAAAGCAACATTAGTGCCACTGTAAGCAGCTACACGAGTAACAATGCTGCATTCATGTGGCGTCTGAATAACTGGAAGAATTTGTTACTGACTGGGAAAATTCACCTTAAGTCATAAGAACAACTTGGGAAGTAGAAGTCGAGAGATTTGATAATTTCCTGATCTGAAACATGGCGGACAAAAGTAAATGTTGGGTTGATGATGAGAAACAATTTATCAATTAATGTATCACAAACCTTTTTTATATTCCAAGTATTTATTGAGCTGCTAATAATACATTTTTACTACTTAAGTAAAAGTGTGAAGACATTTTCTTGTAAAGTGGTATTTTTATGGCATGGTAGCTAAATACTTCTTTTACCACTGCTGAAAACTTTGATCAAATTCCTTTTTCCAAATTCCACATTTAGAAGGATTAACTAATCAAATCAATACAACTTAAAGTGTAGGTCATATGGTAGAACTGATATTTTTGAGAGAACCAGCTGAGGAACAGAATCATTCTACATTGAAGGTTTTCACTCTGGATGCCTTCTACTAATCAACATGTTCATTTAAGTATCAGATTTAATTGCTAGACCTCCATGCCCATCTCTTTAAGGTTGAGGAAGCTTGTGTGGCACCTTGTGTGAGTCCAGCAGGAGAAGCTGGCTGTTAGAGCTTGGTTAATCCATGGGTTGGCACAGGCCCAGTGCCTGGCCATGTGTTCCTGCAGAGAGCAGCATTCCCCTCGGAGCTGCTGTCAGCACAAACTCAGGAAACAGTTATACTGTTCATATTTTTACAAGCTGCCTCTATGTGCAGCTAAAGTGAATCATAAGCTAATCAATGCCAGCTGCCCCTGGCCCTGCTCTCCCTAGTCCCTAGCTCACTAGCAACTCAGGTTCGAGGTATGAGGGGAATCTTTCTTGTGCCACATTAATCTCTCCCCCGATATTCATCTTCACTGACCATCCTGTACTACTCCGCTTTTTCCAGCCAGCCCACCCACTCCCATCCCGCTGCAGTGGGAGAGTAATTTGACCGCTGACCTGTTGATTCCTGAGATGGAGGGGATTTTAAGGTGAGGCGATCAGATTGATGGACTAGATTTAATAAATATTTAGAGGGTCGAGAGGTTAGGGATAGCGTGGACAGATATGTAAAATACCCTTGTGTCCTATCTACTGTATAACAGATGGATGTGACCTTTATTGCATGGAGAAAGTGTCGGGAGGAGAAGGAAGTGTTGAGATAGATTGTTTTATGAGACCTCACTCTTTGCTTCCTGGGAACACAGCTCAGTGACTTTGACTCAAGTGGCCCGGTGACTGTTTCTATGAGTAATATGGGAAAGCTGATGTAATTCTGGAAAAGAGTTTCAGCACAGAAGTTCAAACTCCAATTTTAGAAATGCAAAAAGATGAAAAGGTTTTCCAATCTGGACTGTTTCTGCCCTGAAGCCAAACAAGTCCAGAGAAAATAACTCGTATTCAGGTATGCAGGCTCGGACGTCCACTGAGATTATTGTCCAGAAACATGTCTTCAGATGATGCACTCTTGTTGTGTTACAGTCTTGGAGTCTTGGCTCTTTGTACAGAAGCATGATGGGATGGAAAGAAACCTGAAGATTCATGAGCAGTCCTGCTCTGCTCCTCGTTCGTCTTCTTTCACCTGCAGCTAACTGTCCCACATGGGAGCGAGGATCAGACCCTGTCCTCCAGACTCTGCGCTCTCCTCTGCCTCGCCTCTCATCTCTCCGACCATTAAGCCCCTCTGATAGATGACGGGGGCTTCTTTGGCGCAGATTGGTGGGAACACTTCTGGTTCTGGTTAGCAAGCTAAAGCTGTGCTTGAGAGACAGACTGCAGCATCCTGGCTAAAGCTAAGCTAACGCTAAGCCAGCCCTACAGGCCCCAGTGTGAAGAGCACAGCCAGGGCTCGGGGTATTTCTGGGGCCCCGAAAGCTCCCCGTTAGTCCCAGAAAGATAACTGCCCTAAACACAAAGAATCCGTCCTTAATCTCCATCCTTCTCGGAAGAATTTGACAGTAAATCATGTGAATCTTTTCTGTGAGTTAACTGTTTGTATAGACAAGTTAATTAAAGACTCTGCATTAATAGCACCACAAAATGAGTGACGGACCAAATACTGCCATGAGCGACGACCTCAAATATGTTTTGTTTTGGCTGTGAGATTGACACTCATTTTCTGGATCATTGTAGAATGATAATGGCTGGAAGACAGACGGTGTAGAGTTACGAGCCGTGAACGTCTCCCTTCAGAGCGGGAACTCTTAATGTAGCTCTGTGCCGTCTCTGCCGCCACTCTAATTCAATTAGACCGTGTCAATCACTGCTGAGGTATCAAACCACCTCAGACTAATATTTGCAGAGGGGCTCTAATATCAATACGCAGGTAAAGGCTGTGGACTCTCCCCTCCGCAATTATATAACCACATATGGCTGAAGCAGTGAATGACAACATTTACCACCCATCTCTCTGTGAGCACAGGCCGCCATGCTCCAACAGCCATCTCTATGAGAGAGCCCCTACACACAAACACACACTCTCAGTCACACACGCACTTGTGCCACGCCGATTGCCAAATGTATTTTAACTGGCATATTTTAATATTAGCTTCAGAAAAATGACACTGGTATTTACAAAGTAAAAGGAGTCTAAATGGCCCATTTGAGCCAGAGTAAACACATTTAGCTATGAGGTCAGAGGCTGCCACACTAGAGGCAGGTTAGTTTGATAATTTTGTCAAAATGTTTAATGTCCTGCTAAACCGTTTGGGAAAAACAAGTGCGGCTCTGATATTGACTTTGGCAGCAGCCTGTATACTCAAGGCTTTAAACATGTAAATCAAATGCTCCATCTTCAGGCAGATGTGAGTAGACGTTTCATGCCCGGCTGGTTGCACTGCAGGTCCCCTGCCACAACTCGCTTTTTGACTCCTCACCCCGCCCTCCGTCCACACTGTGTGATGAACAGATAGGGCACTACAGTGTGTACAGAGTGCTTTTTGGTCAAACATCTTGATTTGATGAAATCTGTAAATTTGGAAATTGCTGTAATTTTAACGCATTGTCATCACGTCACAAGTATGTAGGAGCTTAAGGTGGGGAAGGAACACGGGAGATTACTTTTATGGCATAATAAGCACTTAAGTTACATATGTAAGGAAAAAGGGGGATTCTCACTGCTAACCACTCACATTTGCACACACACAACGTTCAGATGTTCCTCATCAAGCACCCAAAGGAGCAGACCCACGTCTCACATCCAATAATGTCACCCTGCCTGTGTAACCGCCGTTACAGCATCCCCTACTCAGGTCCTTTTCACTTTCCATTTCTCTCCTCGCGCTGGTAATTGTGCATGCCGCACAGAAAGAGGCACTGAAACCGCGAGGTAATTTCGACAGCGTTCTCCTCCTGCTTTCAAGCTTGAAACAACACATCACCTTCCAGATGCTTCCAGGCCGACCTGGCGTCTCTGAGCGACGCTCGGACGTTTACATCCAGGCGGTTTCGCCGCGTCGGCCCGCTGCACTGTTTGTGCTGGAAGTGGAGCAGTCTGCTTCGCCTCACACCCCAATCACACGCAATCATGTGTGTTTCCTGGATAACTATATGTAAACTCCTCTCACTCACACACACACAAGTATAAATGCATGAACGGCTCTTAAAGTAAGAAAGCCATCAAACCTCATTCTGTCATATGTCTGTGCTGTATACACTCCCGTAAAAGTGTATATACACACACACAGGCACCCGTAGAGCGGACCACAGGGTTAAAAGAAAGCATGTTTACGTAACACGATAACTTTTGTAACACAGGGTTTATGATGCTTGATTCCATCCACTCTTTCTCAATGTTATTAAACTGTAAAAGACTGTTTTCATTTTCTACCTCCCTGGTTTTTCAGCACATTGTTTAGTACAGTACACACTGTGCCTCCTGACGACACTCGGGCTCTGTAACTGTGCTCTGCTGGCTCTCGGGGGAAATCATCCGCACTAATAGGAAACATGCTGTGCCTCTCACACACACCAAGAGCAACACAGATACATGAGAAGAGTTGTCCGTTTCTGCTGAAGTGTCCTTGAGCAAGACGCTTCTATGTGCTGCAGGTTTTCCTGCTCCCTATTCTATCTAATGTATAAGGCAGCTTTCAACAAATGTGTTTCAGTCAAAGTTATTCTTGTCACAGGGATGAATAGAATAATTTTCTTCTTAATCTGCCAAAGATGCCGCAATACTGGCACACTTACTAAATAATACTAAATTAAGTTTTACTGCTTTCTCTTTAAAAGTATCCCGAGTTGAACTTGTTTTCACAATTATCTGGAAGATGCATCATCTGTGCAGATGGCATAATTTAATGCTGTTCATTGTTTGTATTTGTTGTGTGATCCCTCAACAAATCAAGAGTCTAATGCGGTATCATGATATTCTGTAAAACATGAATACCAGTAGATATGAACACTGTCAACTGTTATCTTCGTCAGGTGAAGCCTGGAGGGGATCATACGTTTGGTTGCGTGTTTGCATGGATGAGTGATTGTTCGCATGTGTGTATCTGTTTGTCTGTGTAATCTCTCATACTACTGGACCAATCAGGCTTATATTTTTTTTGGCACATTCACGATTGCTCAAGGACTTCTCATGGTTGAGGTGTTTCACGATTTCTGATAAAGCTGTTTTATTAATTGTTTTATGTTGTCATTGACCTCTGACTCCTCCTAACAGGCCGATGGGGGACTCAAGTAATCAACAGTTCGGTTTGGAATCTTGTTTCTGGTCTTCTTTTTACATACGATGGTGCTTAGGAATTGTTTCTGATTAGCATGCAAAGGTAAGATAAATGTGGTTTCTAATGGTATTCATTCAATCATTACAGAGAGAGCTCTCTGAAATACAATTAATTTAATTTAAATAAATTAACTTTGCTACCTGTTTCAGTTTGTTTGTTTGTGTTGTGTTTTATTCTACTGTGTACAGCATTCTTGGGTCTTGTTAAAGGTGCTATATAAATCCAAGATATTATTATTTTTATAATTATTAAAAAGCTGCGGAGAGACTGACACAGAACTAGCCTTTTTCTGTCTAACTAAATATAAATGACATTGATAAAGATAGGCAGCAACTCTGTCTGAGTGGACATCATACGCATGCAAGCCACAGTAGTTCAGTGATGCAAAGATGATGAGGCCAAAGGGAGGCAGGAGGAACAACTGAGTGAGGTTCATCTCTTTTTCTGGAGAGGAGAGGGAGCCACACCTGGAGGAGAGCTGCACTGTACTGAGTGCACTTAACTCGTTTGGTAATGTTTTCTGTTTTTAAATATGCTGATTCATATCATTTGAGGATAAAACAGCTCACAACATAAACACCAAACGATGATCCTATCAGTTTACTCTCATTAAAGTGTGAGTCATGTCCGGCCAAGCCGTTTGGTCATTGCTGTGATGCTGTCGTATCCAGTGGAGATGGGGGACCTTATGAACACCGATTCCAGTGCCAGAAATAAAGCTGGTGATGTGTCACGTTGACCCTGTGGTGACCAGCACAGCCCCTCTTCCCACGAGGGTTGTGTTAGGGTTGTGAAGTTGAGTTTGTTTCCAGTGAAACAGCCAAATAGGTTTGTCAGCAGGACGCAGAGGCTTAACCTAACATGATCTAAGTGGGTTCGCCCTACGGATCTGACTCGATTCAGGGATGATAAATAGGTGAAAAACAATGGAAACACAGGGGGTCAAAACCAGTGAAAGGATTATAAAACTATCAGTGTGATTTATAAAGGAAGAAAGTTCAACTGACCTGGACGTTTATATAGTTATACGGACATGTTAATGTGTAAAAAAGGATAAAAGCATTCGGCATTGTTTGAGATAAAGTGCTCATGCTTGTTCTGCTTTATCCATTAAGTGTTTTAGGCAACTTCAGCTAGAAAATATGAATTGAACATGCTCATGTTTTGATGTTAACTCTCACAACAGATAAGAAAACTCATGTACTGTTTGCACCCCAGGATTTATGGCAGCTAGGTTTGGTGAAATAGAAAAGAATGTACTGTTTATTGAATGGGAAACTTCAGCACAACATCTATGGCTGAAATGAGAATATTCCAGTGGAAATAATATCACATTTCTAAGAAAAAAGTTCCTGCCAGTTTTTTTTTTAAAAAGTCAGAACATCAGCCACATTGGCAACAAATTTGAACTTGACACATAAAGTTGAAGCATTCAAAAACACAGAAAGAAATGAACAAAAATTAATTAATTCTTTGGAACTGTGAGTTCAAATTTACAAACTGTGACTGATAAACGTGGACTTGTTCATTTCAATCTGTGTGACCTGAACCTTGAGCTAGCTCTTGTCAAGTATGAACTTGCACAACACTGCTGTGATGTCACATTTTTACTGCAGAAACCAATCACAACGGTCCAGTGACGAGACTGTGACAAAGCCTTTCAAATTTTCCACTCATTAATGGGGAAATGTACACTATTTAATGTTTATATTTCCCACCCTTTCCCTCCCTTGGCAATAATAGAGTAACATTGACACATCTTCACAGCTGAACACGTCCCTGTTACACATCCACCGAGGACTCACCCGTCTCTTGTGCCGTCCATGGCGGCCAGCGGGGACAGGTGATGAGGGCTGCCGAGGTCCCGGTCCAGTCGGTGTTGTCTGGAGGGCAGGTCGTTGGAGGAGACGGAGGTGGGGTTGGGGGTGGGGGAGAGCAGCTCCACTGAGGCGCTGTGATGGGGGGTGCTGGAGCCAGCGTACAGGCCTGAAAGACAAACAAAGCTAATTCAGTAAATGTGCCAAATAAACTCAAGGGCTCTGCACTCTGTCTTTCCTTTGAGCAAATTAAAAGCCATTTCATGGCAACAGGATTTTGTTTTGACAACCTTCATCCAATCAGAGAGCTTTGTAAAATAAATTTTTCTGTGTTTGCGCTGTTTGTAATTTAGGGTACATTGTTTGTGCTGCCACGGAGATTTCGCCTTGTTTGTCCCTTCAGCCGTTTGTTCTCATTACACAATAATAAACTAAAATGTTACATGTGTTTGAACAGTGACTTTAAACAGTAGGGAATTTAAAGGGGGGAACTAGGGTTACTGTATAGCCTCTGTTTTGTGTGTTTGTGCGTGCTAAGGCCCAAGGTTATGGTTTGTGAGTAGATGCAGATGTATTATGTCATGTGCACATCTGCATGTACATTGTATTGTATCTTCATTTGGAAATTGTCTTACACACCGCTGGAAATGTGCAGAAATACTATAATTTCCTGATTCTGTTCCAAAATGTCCAATATGTCTTTCACTATTCAACCTCTGAGTATTTCTAAATCATATCTGATCAACATCTTGTTGACACAGTGGGCTGTGGGGGGAGGGGGGCATTGTTTTCTACCAAAGCTGACAGCACGTTGCCAAATTTTCTACCGTTTCAAGCTGTGGACTACAATAAACATTGATCCATTTTCCTTTTCAGAATGTACTGCAAACTAGGTCTGAAACTAATAATTATTGTAATATATATTTTTTTCTAATTATTCGTATTGTTCCCAAGTTCCCGAAGCTCAAGCTGATGTCTTAACATGTCTTGTTTTATTTGCCCAAAGATAGTCATTTTGCAGTCATATAAAACTAGGAAAATATGTCAGTATCTTTTCATTTGAGAAGCTGGAACCAGATAGTGTTCAGCAATATGAGCCTGAGTACAATTTCCCTGAATCTGTGTCAATTTTAACAAGGCATTGTGAACAATCTGGAGCTGCACTTGCACATATCAGTCAACAAACGCGCTGTAAAACATCTGACCTTTCCATCAGTTCCCCTGACAAGTTTCCACTGGTTAAATCTGAAAATGTTGCTCCAGAGGGTTAGGATGACTTGTGACAAAAAGAACTGGACATCAAGTCTTGTTACAAGTTATACTGGATCTCCACTTGTTCTCCCAACGTAATAAATCTATTCTCTCCATCTTCTGCTCCGTTTATTGTCTGATTTCTTTCCCAGCATCCATGAGCAGAGCAGCGCGCTGACTGTCTGGGGCAGTTAACCAGCGACACAAGGGGAAGACAGGAGGAGATGAAAGGACGGGAAAAGATCGGTGCTCCTGGTTTTGCCGTTTCCAGGCCCAGCTGTTCTCAAGTGGAAGCATGCTGGGGCCTGATCTGACAGCACTCTGAAATGGTTACAAGCTTGATTCATTACCCCCAAATCATCAATCACAGACCTTAAATGTTTTCCCCTTTAGCCCCAACATCTGCTACCAGACCAGCGAAACAGTCGACAAATAATGGCTGTGATTGCCTCAATTTTATCTGTAGTTCCTTGTGGAGGGAAAGAGAGAGGGACAGAGCATCTGATGGCACTCTTTATGGATTATGTTCTGAAGATTGGTGTGTATTGCAGCTGAAATGGTGAAGTTCAGGAAGAAAGCTCTGTGTGAGAGGGATATGGAGAGGTATATCAGCCATTCAGCATAACAGCAGGAGCATGTAAACCTCTGCACTAAAACTATGATGAGTCCTTCCTCTAGTTAATCAGAGAACACTCTAATTATGCTCTATAAAACAGAGAGGGGCTTCTCGTAAGTCTCTCTGCAGCCATGTGAATAAGTGCAGACTTATAACCGGTGAACAGGAAAACAAGTTGAGCTCTGACTGGAAGCATGACTCATTTTCTGCTCCACAAGTGTTAATGATGGGATGGCTGCCCACTTTGCCCCACCTCTTCCATGCATCCTATTGGCTCTGGAACAAAGTGAAACTCATGCAAATGGGGATCCTGAATGCCAACCTGCAACATCTTTGCTGGCCTTGAATAACACTGCATCCCTGAACCACTTTGGCATCGGCTCACAAGCGAGGTCCTTGGGGCTTTAAACCATTTAAAACAAGAGAGCAAGCAACATCCACTCAGAAATAGAGAGAGGCAGAGGGGAAAAAAGCCAAGACTCAGAGGCCCGGTTCGACATTCAAAGACAAGTTGAGCGTTCACAGTCGTCAACGGTGCGCTGCGTTCCAGCAACAATAACAGAGAGCAACGGGGAGGCTGGATGGGGTACAGGCAGAAAACAAGGACAGATGTGTCCATAAAGTGAGGACACTATGGGGAATCTCTCTTGTCTCTCAGATTGTTAGAGTCTATTTATCGCTCTCTTGTTCCCAATCCAAAGCAGTGCTGACATTTGGTGACGGTCAGAGTCATCAATTAGGAAAATGGAAGTTTAAAGACCATAATAAAAGCTTTCGTTTGTAATGGCTTTTGCAGCCATTGCATGACAAGATGACAGGACAACTTGACGAGGTTATGAAATGCAAACCAAACAAACATAAGCGCCAGGTTGTAACACTTCCTTCTAAACTTAAATAACCAAGTCCAACAGCTAAAATGTTGATATAAAATGTGTATAAGAAATTAAAGATAAATTATAGTGTTGTAATTTGTTTGTGTTCGACCAATGGCGCCCTAAGTAGGCTTTTTACTGCCTGAAAGCACAAAATTACCATAATACATCTGCAGGAATGTTGACATGGCTGTTGATGACCACCAATGACTCCATGATTGCTTTGCCAGGTGTTTCTGGGATTTCTGGCGGTCAGACCTCACTTACTGGCCTGTTCTTCTGTTTTGGAACAAATACTCCCTGGCCATCGATATTTTGAGACATGGCCAGTCTCACAGCACTCACATTTTGAATTGCTCAACAGCAGAGGATGGTGTTACTATTGGTGTCATATGACATGTTGTATTCACGCCAAAAAGTGAAAGATAAAGAGGTTTTACTCATTGAAATCTGTTTATTTTGAGAATCCATGCTAGAATTAACTTATATTCTAGTGTGTGCCTTGGAAAAAGGAGAGCAGGAGAGTATCCAGAATATGATACAAAATATGATTTGGGGACGGATGAACGCTGGAGATTGAAAAAAAAAAAAAAAATCCATCTGCTTACTTTTAACCTTTGGTGTGTTGTCTGTATTAGGATGAAACAGATATTTAACTAAAATATATCTAATAGCAAGTAAAAATGCTGTTATGAGGAACTAAGGACCAATAAGACAATAGAAGACAACTTCTTAAAAACAGACACATATAACCTCCAGCCAAACTGGAGGGAAAATATGGAAAAATGGACTTTGAATGCATTTCCCATTTGCAATTTTATTTGTATTGTTGCTCTTGCCAATAACGATTTATGTGGGAAACACATGGAGGGTATACTGAGAGAGAGTCTTAGATTACATAAAGAAACATTATTCAAATATTTTACAGCTTCAAAATCATTTTGATGCTACACTGACTAATAAAAGGAAGAATGGTGGCCTCATCATTTTACAGGACTGGAGGCTCCCAGCATTGGAGGAGTTTTAGTATATTCACCTTTAGCACAAGGGCTTTAGACTGTGAGGAAAAGGCTTTTAAGCCCAGTTCAGCTACCTCTACAAACAATATGGCAGAGGCTAAGAGTGAAAAGTAGTGAGTGAAAAAGAGGGCGCCGGACAACAGTTAATTTTCAGAGTTTCAGACTGGCGATTAGTTGTTGGTGAAAGCGTTGTGAATAAAAGACTGCAAGGCAGATGCTGAGCTGGCCTTGATGTTGAGCTAATTAATATCAGATGCGTGCTATGTCTTGTGTTGTGGCACTTGCTTGATGTTTGGCAGTGTTGGCAATGTGTTCAACTGACTAATTTTTGATCTTCAGTAATCATACAGCTGTTCATATTTATGACAATGGTGTAGAAGTGAATTACAGTCTGAAACTTTAGGGGTGCCAAATTGCAGAAAAAATACCAATTCTCTCTTCTAAAATATTGCTTTAAGTTACATTATCAGGAAGTTATAGATGACAGAGCAGCATCCTGTTTGTACCTGTGAAGATGTCTTGGCCCAGTCCAGGAGAACGACCATCTTTGCCATTGTAGAGGTGCTGCGAGGACGTGGAGCTCTGCAGGTGCTGCATGGACAGACAGTCACTCAGGACGTCCTGCTCCAGGTGAGGACATGGCCGAAGCTGTCAAACACAAAAATTAGCATAAACAGAAAACATTTACAAGAAACAAAGCTGAGTCACTTAAAGAGAACTCCATCTGGTTTGCAGGATTTCACAACCTAAGAACAAAACACAGCCCCAGTTGTGTCTATTTGTAGGCTGGACCCTATGTGGGGTATTTTTTTTTCTTTGTTTTGTTTTCTGTTTTTGTGCAATAACGTGATAGTGATGTTAATTTGAAACAGTAAGTCAGCAAATGAGAATACATTGTCAATCAGGGGGAACTAGAGGAAAGATCACATGCTCCTTTTTGAGTCATGCGTTGGCCTTGAACATTGCGGGTAAGTGATCACTGCACCAACTCAGAGCCAATATGAGATTGCTTCTGTTTCTGTCACTGCCAACAGTAATGGGGGCAACTGAAGACACATTTCAGCTGGAGAGTCAATCACACGCCACACAGAGGAAACCTAAACGTAAGAAAACTTGTGTCAGTTAGAGAAATGTGACATCTGCCTTATGGATCAGTGGAGCAGCTG
Organism: Centropristis striata; assembly: GCF_030273125.1. Taxonomy (NCBI): domain Eukaryota; kingdom Metazoa; phylum Chordata; class Actinopteri; order Perciformes; family Serranidae; genus Centropristis; species Centropristis striata. Next base: position 36,950,510 of record NC_081525.1, on the reverse strand, counting down.
ACATGTAGTATACATCAGAGGATTTCCCTATAATAAAACATTACTGTTGCTGAGGAACACACCAGGCCTGAACCAACAACCACATCTTTCCTTTACTCAGGAGATTTACCTTCAAAGAACCTGTATTCAACGCAGGGACTGGGGCAGCTGATTATCAGAAGTAGAGAGAAAGAAAAGCATTTTAAACACAGCGTGGTTGGCCAGAATCAAGACGCTGACTGGAGAAACGGGAATCCAACGGCCAAAAGTCTCAACGGTGTCTGCTCTGGTCATGACCCACAACAGTAGATTTACTTTTTATGCGTAAAAGCCTGATATAAGCCAGGTTTCCATCCAAATGTACAGTATAGCGAATTCTGAGTAAATCAGGGAAAGAAAATGCAAATTAATGTTCATTTCCAGGGGTGTAACGATACATCAATCTGGATCGATATATATTTATTCAATGATAAACGATCTAATATCTTTGATGCAAAGTGACAACATCGTACCACTGCAGAAGAAGAGGGCGCAACAAAGAAGAAACTGTTTAATTTTAAAGGGATTCTGAATCACAGGGCGGATACACTAATAATTTTTCATTTTTATTAAGATAGTGCACCGCCTTGGTGGAGCCCTGCACCCTTCTAGTTTATTATGCTTTATTCACAAAGAACATGTTTCCTGTTTTAATTCAATGATGCGTAAATCTCCACTTAATAAACACTTACGTTATAACTGGGCTACGGTTGCACTTCATAACAGCTGTGCAACTGGCTCCAGTTTGAATCCAATATACATGTATGTGCGTTCAGCTCATCAGGAAATCAACACATGAACTGAATGTAAATCAGTTCTTTATTTTTGTCATCATGGTGCCATATTAAACATATTTTGTACATTTTTGTATAATAGAAAGAAGTGAGTACTTTATGGTGCCAAGAGGCATAAAATCTGTCAGTGTTGCTGTGAGTCGTTGGACCAGTACAAGTGTATTTTTTGAAAGAAAGCTCCACAGTTACAGATGACAAGGTCGAATTTGTTAACCAAAGATTTTTCTTCATCGTCATTCCAACCCTATCGATCTGCCCATCTGTTTTTCTGTGTCAGCCATCAATCCACAAGTCCAGCCTTTGTTATTCCACAAAAATCAATTCCACATTTTGATTTTGTGGTTGGATACATTCTTCAGCATTATCGTGATGATCTGCTCTACCCTCTGATTATTCCCACAGAGTTCATCAACAGCGATGAGCCAAGTGGACAGATAACTTTATCTGTGCGTGACTTATATTTTTTAAGACGTGCTGCCTGTCCGACTAGTAAAATCACAGATGATTTAATTACTTTAACAGCTGGCATCATCAACACTATGATTTCTCACTGAGATACTGTGTGTCAGTAAATGTGTATGTGGTTGTCCTCTTGAGGATTCTCATGAGCGCCCTGCAAAACATTCATCACATGTAATTGCGTCTCTGTTCTCCCCACAGCGACACTCCTAACAGTTTTTCTCTGGGTCGTTCCAAGAGTGGAGTAAGAGCATTTGTTTGACATTTGTCCATAACATCTGGCCACTGGGGTATTCCACAGTACAGCTTATTAACAATGCTACAAGCACACATGTGTTTCCCTTTATGGTGCTAAGCAAAGAAACACATCATCCAGCCTGCCACTATCCAGCCCCTTCCACAACAATGAGCCCATTCTCTCTTATTTACCCGCTTCAAGTCAGAGAAAGAATGGGCTTTTGACCACGAATACGATGAAATGTGGTTAAACCTGATCTATTGTTGGGGAAACGATTCTCAAAGACACCCAACTACCCGGCCCTGGCCTCCCAAACCCTTAATTACACCAACGAGATGGATCTGTGTGTACATGTACATCAGAACAGGAGATATTGCATAAACTGGTCTGTTTATAAAACCTGCTGTGTTGACTTGAATTAAGTCACGCTGCAAGCTGACTATGAAAAAGGTGCACGATAGCTTCGTGTACTCTACAGTATACGCAGGCAAAGCCACCCAAACACTGTTCTCACAAGGATTTATTATGACTACTGCAAAATTGAGCATGATAGATAAATGAATATTATAAATTTAATTTGCTGTCAACTCCCAGTTAGAGACATTTAATTCATCTTTCTGTTTTATTGGATACGAAAAAAAGGAAATTATAAATATCAAATGACAGAAGTCCAACAATTAGTTACTACTGGACAAACCACAGTGGCAGTGTTCAAATTACGTGACTTTTGGGGGAGCCCTAGCTTTTGATGGCGGGATATACGAGCATGCATGAATGTGCTGACCCACATGCGTGAACTCCTCACTAAGGTCAAAGGGCGATGGATCGTTTGCTGTACTGGCTCCTCTTCCTGTTAATGTCAAATCTGCTGACACCATCTCTGCTTTTAAATCCACACTCAAGATACATTTTAACACACAAACTGTTTTTAGGCTTTTTTTGTTATGCTATATTCTTTTATATTTATTTTGTCTTATCTTCCTTTATATTTTTTTTGTAACTGCTTTCAAATCGTGAGCTTTTAACTTGCTGTCTGTTTTATAATCCACTATTGATTATTTTATGCTGTCCATGGGAAGCACTTTGTGCCTCAAGCTTGAAAAAATCTTCAAAAATAAATAAGATGCAAATATGCAAAAATATACAATCAATACATTTCAATACATACAGGTAATATTTATCCTGGGACAACAAAGACAAATTATTCGCCATTTCTATGTTTTTTAATCGATTTCCGCTGAGAGGCTTGTCAACATACACGTTATGTGGATGGTCACAGCAGGTATATACAGGATTGTGTTTATTTCACACCTGAAAGTCCGAACCAAGGTCTGAACCAAGGTCTGTGTTCTGTTACATTGTCTACATTTGGTCCTGTTGGTTTTGGTTTCACGCTGCAAAAGGAATAACGGACTTTACAAGACAATTCTACTGGACACGTCGTCTCCCTTCTGCGACTCATATTGTTTTGGTTACGCTGCGTTGTTAGGCCGGCCGGCATCTGAAGTCAGTGTTACTTCCTGAACGTATTTACACTAAATGAATCCAGCGAGCCACCTTTTACCTGTGCTAATACTTCTGCTGGTCTTTTGCTACCAGCAGCACCAGCTTAATGAGCAATACGTGAGAGTGCTTGGTGTTCGCAAGATGAGCCTCCTCATCATGCGAAAACTGTGTCGCAATCGACAGGAAGGAGGAGAAAATGGCTCGCAATCCTGACAGTTATGTAAAAAAAACTTCCTGTCATTGATACGAAAGTCCGAACTATAAAAAAAAGTTGTTTTCACACTGCAAAAGGTTCGGACCTTGGTTTGTTTGGTCCAGACCGAGACCACCTCTTTTGGTCGGACCAAACTGAAAAGTGGCACCTTTCACACCTGGAATTTAGGTTCGGATCAAACTGAAAAGTCCTAAAGTCGGGACCAAACGAGATAGGTGTGAAAGCGCCCTTAGACATTTTAGACCTTCCCCTAAATTTCTCAAATGAGACTTTCTAGGGAGCTCATGTGTCTTTCCCCATATAGCAAACCCTGCTCAGTGGCACACTTTTAAGCTTTCTGTTTCTCTTGAAATCTATTTCTATTAATTCCATCCTTGTCCTGTAAAATGCGTCTTACCTTTCTACGCACCTGTTGCTCTTTGGCCGAGTGGATCTTGACATGTTTGCGTAGGGAGCTGGGATCTGTGTAGCGCTTGGTACAGCCGGGGATCTGACATGCATATGGTTTCTACAAGCAGAGAGAAAGACATATATATTTTACAAACTGGTGTGGGAAACACCTAAATTCACTTTAATGTAATGATGGAGACAGAGTTGGGCAGTTATTCAAGAAGTTATGACAGCAATTGTGAAATTAAAGTGTGAGTAAGCTAAATTCAAATACAGTAAGTTTGAAATCTGTTGAAGTAAAGGCAAAGTTAAAGTCCTACCTTTCAGCTGAGAATGACAGAATTTGAAGTAAGAAGAAGAGGGGAAAAAAGCATGAAAAAGAAAAAACAAAAGATCTGTTATGGAATATTTCAATAGCAGATTATCTTCTCTAGCGTTTCTGTTTAATAAGAGGACTTTATAGCTGGTCTATGTTCGATTTTCACTTGTTATATGCCCTCTTCTTCTCCCAGTGTCGTAATGAACCCCCTCAGTGCTGCATGACAATAATAATAATAATAATAATAATAATAATAATGATAATAAATACTTGACAAAGTGTGTAAAACAGTCACTAATAATACTAATACTTAAGAAATATAATAGGCCATGGCCATGGTCATAGGCCATTTTTTTAATCCTTGTCTTCATTCATTCTACTGACTTTCATTATTTATTTATTTTTCCATTTTGTTGTTCATTTTTGCAAATTTCAGTCCTGCAAAATTTTATTTATTGTTTTTTTTATTTTATTTTAATCTTGCTCTGTTAAACACTTTGGGCTGCATCAGTGTATGAAATTATGAAGGTGATATAAAGGAAAAGTTGAGTTGAGAGGTTGTTGTCTACACGATTAAGAAAACAGGACTGTAATGGGACATTTTCTACATTGGACATTGTGGACCAACAAAGAGTTGGTAGTGTTACTCTACACCTTCATATCTGTGTGTAAACTGACATAGTTGTAGGGAGATTAGAGTAACAGACGGGACATCTGTAAAACGACTGCAGTGTCATGGAGTTTCCTCATCATTTCACATTCTTCTCATTAACCAAACAAATACAGCATGTAGCGAGCTGATTGAGGGATTTTTCCCCCTGACAGCAATTTTTTTTTCATCCCCTGGAATATATGTTGGCCATTAAAGTGTAAGGGGATACACATCTTTATTAGCTATGCCTCCATACCTCAACCTTCTCTGTAAATAAGCCATTGTTATTGCAAGGCGCTTACAGTGCCACTCATCTCCGCCATGTTTGTTTTGTCAAGCAACGCACCCAATACAGCGCAGAACCTTGAGCAAAAAAATCAAGCACAACTTCTGTGTAGGATAAATACCATTAAAGCTTGAAAATGATTTTCCCTCAAAGTGTTTTTGGCAGGGCAGGCAGCTGGGCAGGCACAGTGAAAGCCTTAGCGGGGTGTTAATGTGAAGCCATAAGCATCAGGGTCCCAGATTAGCTGTATCATTTGCCCTACTGTGGAAAGAGTGGGCGGTGGAGGAAAATCCTTAACTGACAGAATAACACAAGTCTGCATTCAAAACTCTGCTTAAGTAAAGCTTCTGAGTGATTTACTATCACGTGTTGCAAAAGCATTGGTGGCTGGCCAACACAGGAACACAGGGGAAAAATAGTCTGGAAATATGAATATTATAAAAATACTGTAAAATGAATATCTCTTTCAATTATAGCTTCTCAGAAAGTGGTGAATTTGAGCGTTTGCTGATTTTTTTCTCTTCAGTTCTCACTCATATAGCCAGAATCCACGTTTCAGACCTGACGTAGAGTGACAACAAGAAGTTTAATTATTTCCATTATGTTAAAGAAAAAGAGACCTTTTCCTCCTTTGTAACAAACTGACTGTCATACAACTAAAGAGTAACCTGTTCACAATTCAGGGCTCTCAAAATAGTTTTTAAGGAACAAATCATATTGTTATCTTTAAACGATAAAAAGTCTGATCTGAAGAGTTGTTTTGATATTTTTGTTTCATCATTGAAATGCACATATGGGATCTAATCAAGGGTTTAAGGATAGAGTGTGTCGATGGAGATAGTAAAGACCTCTGAGGCTAATTTGTAACCTTGGTGTATATAAATAAAAGTTCATTTACTTGACCGACTTTGGCTCCATGGAAGCAGGGCATAAAACATCAACATTTGAGTTTGAGCGCAGGACGACTTTGAATTTATTCATGTAACTTGCAGGAGAAGCGACATGTAAACAAAACCTCCTATAACGTTACGTCTGTTATCAATCGTGACTAAAATAACCACTACTGCTGCTTTGTACTTGTTGTGGGAGTCTTGGATACATTGGGAAACCAAACGCTGTCATGTCTGGATAAATAATATCATCTGGATGTACAAACAGCTCAGTGAGTTTCATCGACTTCTTCAGAAACTACGTCTCAGCGACTCCAAGTAAATCGCTGAGTTACTAGATCGGTATGTACCCAAATTACACAGAATCTGCCGTGACTTAATAGCAATAGACGGATAAAAAGGATGCCAACATAACTACATCATGATGTTTCAGTGCAAAAAGTCTGACGCCTGGCGGAGAGCTGCACTCTACTGAGTGCACTGTTTTAGTTGTCTACTTTATTTGGTTGGCTGGCTTGAAGATGATATGTGTATACTTTGAAATATACAGATATTGACAAGAGGAATTTTCATTGAAATAGTTGCTGAAGTTCCCAGAATTGTGAGACAAAGAACAAACACCTAAATTGTACTTAAGTGAATAATTTGAGCAAAACAACTTATTTACTCCCTCGCCGTGTTGGCGTGCAGATGGTGATAAAGTGAGGTATTGGTGTGGTTACGGAGACATGACGAGTGGCGGCGATGGCTGACTCAACCTTTCCCTCCCTTTATACAGGTCAGAGAAACAGGCAAAGCTCTGTGTGAGCTTGCAGCTCCAATCCAAGTTTGTTACGGCCCCGAGCTGTGACTCGGCCTAATGGCACTGATCATTTAATGATCTGCTGCGTGTCACTGCCAGCGTGGAGGGTGAGAATGCCACACTGCTCACTGACTGACAGCAAATTAAAATCTAACACTGTCAAGCTGTGGAAATAGGCATTGAGACTTGGACAGCAGTGCAGTTTTTAATGTTTGTGTAAAAGTGAAGGAGGGATCCAATGTGAGCACACACATGCACTGAGTGAACATTCGTTGCTAGTTATTTGACAACTAATGTTTTAATATTGCATATAATCTAATCCCTAAATGAATTAGAGACTAAATGCAGCTTGTATCCGACACATGCAAACATTTATAGTCCATAACTTCATGCAGCCATGCTTTCTGCAAAACAGCGACCACCCAGACTATTCTAACTGTTGGCCCGAGACAGGTTAAACATTAATCTACTCTGGTGAAACATTGGGAGGTGAGACAGAGCAGAGACTTAGTTTCTGACCGTGTCCAGGTGAGTGCGCTGATGCTTGGCGCGGTCGCTGGAGTTGCTGAAAGCTTTCTGGCAGCCGGGGTGCTGGCACAGGTACGGCTTCTCTCCTGTGTGGCTCCTCAGGTGGATCTTCAGGTTCTCCAGACGTGAAAACGCTTTGTTACAGCCCTCGAACTGTTGGAGAAGGGAAGACAGCACACACACACACACACACATACACACACAGGACACAAGAATGCACACACAGATGCACACAAAAAGACAACCACAGTCAGGCAGGTATGCACAGGACCACACAAGGAAATAAACAAACACCCACATGCATGCACACACACACACACACAGAAAAAAAAGAAATCAATCAGTGTGAAGCTGGTATATTCTGGTACAATGTGGGCACTGTATACGTGTACGTCTGTGACTCAGAAAGAAGCTGTCCCACTCTTTCCCTCCGTCCCTTGATCACTCGCACAGCTGGAGGAGTTCACTCTACACCAGCTATGGAAAAGTTAGAGAAGCTTAAGAACATGGGTGGTATAATCGCAAGCATTTTTTCCATGGCTCTTGAATTACGCGGCCAATCCAGGGACCTTTGTTGAAAACTGCGTCCCACTTGAAAGACAGCGACATGCGTGACAGTACACCTGCCTCAAGGCCGCCGCTGCGTCTAAATTGCAGGGGAAACTGGAGTGTGCCGTACAGCTCGCGGTTAATGGGCTGTAATGCATAGCATGAGATAAGTGTTCTGCTGTGTATAGTGCAATAGACTGACAAGTGACAGTGACTGTAAACAGGCTCATATCCGACCCAGCTTGGCCCATTTGATCCAAACCACTCAGCCAATGAACACCACAGATTTGTTAACATGTGAATGATTCATGAGGCTTCTCGCATATCCACTCTTGCTCTTAAGCAGAAAACACGGCTGATTGGTTGATGAGGCGGTCCATGTCAAGACCCCCCACAGGGCCTGCTGTGTAAAGAGTCACTAAGTGTACAGTAGGTTGGGAAGCATAGCTCAATGTTACTTATATCTACCTAGGGTCAATCCCATTTAGGAAGCACCTGGACATCAATATACTGAGACTGTCAGAGGGCACAATAGGAGCAGGTGAAGATTTCATGTTAGCATCCTTCTGTACTGCCACTTGCCTGTCAACCTGTAAGGAATTCAGATGTATGACTTGTATAAGGGGTACATGAAAAGGAGGCGCAGTGCAGGTGGATGCATGAAGGTGGAGACAAAAGAGTACAGAGACAAAAGGTGGTGGTGAAGAAGGAAAACAAGGTCGGTCGATGAAGATTAATAAATTATATAAACTGGTTAAGTATGCAATATAAATCTCTTTTTCAGCTGATCGGCCATGAAAAGCTAGTAGGTTATATATACATATATATATATATATATATATATATATATGTATATATATATGTGTGTGTATGTGTGTGTGTGTGTGTGTATTTATCAAAGAACTTCACAAATACACATTTATAGAGCATTTAGCCTCATAATTCAAATTAAGTGTTTTGACATAATCTATTCTATACTCAATACAAGTTTATTGATGGATCACAAACTGCCACCTACTACATCAGAGTGTAACAATGCTGCGCTTATAAAGTCATGAAAGCCATTTGACTTTGTTTTATTAACCAAAAATTTGTCAGCTATCATTGAATTATCACAATAATACACAACAATATAAATCTAACCCAATACAGAAGTCCGTTGAATTGGTGAAGTCAATTCAATGGTGGAAAAAGTATTCAGATCTCTTACTTGAGTAAAAGTACTAATACAAAACTGTCAATTTACTCCACTACAAGTAAAAGTCCTGCATTCAAAACTTACTTCAGTAAAAGTACAAAAGTATCAGCATCAAATGTACTTAAAGTATCAAAAGTAGAAGTATTCGTTCTGCAGCATTGTTTTATATATTCTAAATATATTAATAGATTATTTGTCTTGATGCATTTACGTAAGCAGTGTTTTAATTCTGTAAAGATAGGACTCATTTAAAAGACTTATTATACTGTTATGAGGTGTAATTAAAAAAGTCCTATTACTTTAAATAGATCATGATTTTTATGTTAAATCTCGACCTGAAAAGTAACTAAAGCTTTCAGCTAAATGTAGTGGAGTAAAAAGTAGAATATTTGCCTCAAAATAAAGTGGAGTAGAAGTATAAAGTTACATAAAATGGAAATACTCAAGTAAAGTACAAGTACCTCAAAATTGTACTTTAGTACAGTACTTGGCTAAATGTACTTAGTAATATTCCACCACTGAGTTAATTAAAGCAACTACGAGCCCTTATAAACCAAAACCTTTCAGGAACTAAAAGTCACTTGTGAGAGTTCCTGTTCACATCTCAAATAATTGGGAAAATTAAGACTAATTAGACCAATGATGGATTAAAAAATGATGGCTTTTATTCTATGTCAGGAACCTAAAATAAGGTTCAAAACACAGAGAAACCTGGAGTCAAGAATGGTATTGAGTCCAATAAAAACATGGTGCTCTAACTTTAAACTCTTAAGTACCCCTGAAATGTCAAACAATACCTTCTAAAATAACAGTTTCTTAATCTTAATTAAAACCATTTTTTTTTTCTCACAAAGTGCCAACTGCTTCAGAAGTGCTGCAGTCTCTACTGTCCATTGTAGCCTGACCTTTAGTGAGGCCTGCTGACAACCGGTCAGGTTACGACTAAGGAGAGAGTGACACCATTCTTCTAATGGGCCTTCAGGTTCATCTAGGCTCAATACTCATCCCTGGTCTCCTTCATTCACTCACACAGCACAGGCAGGGCCTTCTATTCACTGAGGCTCCATTTAATATAGGCGAAACCTAAGCCAGTCATGGTAGAGGCGTGTTGGGTGACCAGGCTGATCTGTGGGTGTATGTGCCTCTCAGTAAGAGAGTCTTAATCTGCCCGATTATTGAAACACAACGCACAGCTCCCCAAGTTAGTAGGACCTTTGAGCCGACCAGTTTAGACAAGGTTTTTTTTTTTTTTAAATCAGCTACAAAATAACAATTTAAGCTGAGCTTGTCATTTTCATTATCAATTAATCGTTTGGTCCACAAAATGTTTTACATTTTCAATGTAAATTACAGTTTTTTAAAGTCCAATGTGATATCTAATCAAACCTGAAATTACTTTAATTTAACCCATTGAAGCCTGGAAAGCGGATACGTCGTTTTGTAGTATTTGTATAAGCTCTCATATACTTTTAAAATTTCATTTCTATCTGCTACAGAGGCTGAAAAAGTATATTATTTAGTAGAAGCGTTGACACTTCTGTTGAATTTCCAGAAAAACTTCAGGTTTTAGGGGCTTATTTTAAAATCGCCCAGAGGTTTTACAGGCAGTTTTAGGCGTCAATGGGTTAATATGATAAACAAGGCTGAAAACAGCATTTTTTTCCATTTTGATGGACTCTGCATTTCAGCGTGTAACCTATAAAATCATTTAGTTGGAGAGATGTAGTGGTGGCATTTTATGCAACTGAATGCTTCCATTCACATGATGAGTATTGATTCAAGTGAAGTAGAAAAAGAAGCTCTATTGGTTTGGTACTGGTATTGTTACTGGTTCTTAAATTATTTCCAGTCCTAGTGCTGTGTAGTTGTGGCTAAAGCTGAACATTTAACATGACTGATTTATTGGCCAGACAGCAACACAAAAGTCACAATAAGGCGCAGGACAGGACTGGAGCGTAGTATGAATAAAATATTTCACACACACATTCTGTCCAGACTTCAGCATAAAATCATGGAAAATGTCTTTTAAGACTTCACATCGCACAGTGTTGTACAGCGGAAACATATTATTCTGAAGTCATGCCAATCAAATGCTTCGGATGGAAACGAGAGACGCAGCGAGGGTGGGAAAGTTTAATAAAAATCTCAGTGCAGAGGAACATCCACACGGCCGTACCAGTCATGACAGACGCAGTCCATGCTGACTGCTGAAACGCGGCGCCGAGCATTTGAGTTCGGAAAACAAACACGGCTATTATTGAAGTGCCAAATGTGTGTATTTATGTATAAGGGAATAATCACTCTTTCATTGCTTTCTTTTCCGCAATACAAATTTGAGGCTAAATTATAGTTACGGGTCCGTGGAGGAAACCGTGTTAATCGTGTAGAGCGTATTATTACTCTGGAAGCTGCAGGGAGACGGCTGAATGTGAGGTTTTCCTGCCTGCTGAGAAACCAATAGGCACTGCCACCCCATGGACATTACCCAGAGCTCTGCATGAATAATTTTATGCTACAGTGAGATGTTTTAGCGTGGCCAATCTGATGGTTAAAATGACTTCTTTCAGTGAGTTCATGGACTGTCAAAAACCAACTTCGGTTTGGATACTTGAGGCATGCAGTGCTGTGCAGTTAAATCCAGCATTGCTCCTGTTACTGAAGGAGAGTGCTTTAACGGTTCTGATGTGGGATGTATGTGGTCTTATTTTTGTAAAATGGCAATAAAGCATCAGCCTAGAGGTTTGATTCCAACTAGATTGACCAAAGCTAAAAATATAATGCCAATAAAAGCCTCTAAAAAAATAACTGAATGCTAAAAAAGCATCAATGTCAGTAGGGTCTCTATATCGTCCACGAGGAGTTGCCTAAAATATAAACTGTTTAGAAAGAAATGAACACATAGGTTAAAGTGGTATAAACACGGAGTTGTGGTGGCCGAGGCTTCTGACACAGGATTGATTTTACCGTTGATATTATCTCTGAAAACAGTTTAGACAGCGCTAATGACATTAATTGCTTTAAACATGTTTAGTTTTCCTCTCTGAAACCTCCGTCTAAGGTAAACCGGCAGATCACCACACGAGTGGAGCGGCAGTGGCAGTGTGGAGGGATTTGAGTCCTGTTTGACACCGTCTCGCTCTTGAGTAGGGGGTTCAGTAGCTCGGTAAACATTCGGGATGACAGCGGGGTCTTGACATGGCTGAAGGGGGCGAGAGCAGGGTTGAAAGGGTGGACAGGCAGCTGATCACAACAGACAGATTATGGGCCCAGCATGCAGACGAGTGGAGGTGCGGCGGGCCTGAGGCCTTCATGGGAAATGACTCCTGACTGGCAGGGAAAAGGCCAAACAGTGTCGGGGCTAAAAGGCAGCAGTGTACGGCTCTCCTCACATGCGGCGGCTCATTAGCAACCTGCAGGAGCTGCGGATGATGGAAACAAACCAGCCGTTATGGAGGGGTGTCGGGAGGAAATATGGCTGCTGACATGGAGGGCAGAAATCTGATTTAAAAAAAGCTGAGAAACAGAGAGAATCAGAGGGAAAGTAGAGGTTCTTCTCTTTGGAAAATATCTGACTCTGGTCCTTGCAGCAAAGGTCATCACCTGCAGGAATCATTTCTTCCCTCAAGAATAAGCACCAGGGGTTTCTCCTCTGACAGTCAAGATTATCTAGGGTTGATATTAGAAATGCACCGATCTGTGGCCCAATGGTCAGAAACAGCCTTTCATCAGCTGTTTGGGCATGTCTCTATTTTTTTTTTTGCCGGTCAAACACGCATGGTGGTTTTACGTTGCACACACAGCGACATACAGTATGGGTGCGTTCTTAAATAGTCACTTGTTGGTAAATTTGAAGCGCTGTTATGGAATATACTGTTCAGTTACTCAGAGAGTGTATTCTGGGTGTAGTGTATCATACAACTTAACTGTTAATTCATATAGAAATAAAACTTTCTAATTCTTCTAACAACAGCACTCTTATTTTCCAGTAGACTGTCAAAATGGATTGAAGCATGCACCCAACATCACATCTGCACACATACAACATGCACATTCAGTGGCACACAGTACAGCCACACACATATCATATCATATCATATCATATCATATCATATCATATCATATCATATCATATCATACAAATCAAGTCCAAAAGATGCCGTGGAGGTACAATCTTGAAAAGTGAGATATACAACAATTCATTTGTACTGGGATTGTATTTGTACAGTAACCTGTACAGTTCATTTTATAATGAACATATATAATTTAATTCAGTTTTCCACAAAAGAAAAGTCACAAAAATGCTTGTGTATGCTGTCAATTATCGTTCTGATAAAGTAATTAAATCAAATCGGATTATTAAAAAAATCTGCCAAGAATCAGCCAAGTAAATTGCAAGTCGTGCATCTTTAGTTGCCATAGATGCAGGGGAATCTCCTTTAATATATTGCTTTGGCTCTGGGCAGTAATTATAGACCAAGCCACTGACTAATGATGAGAACATGGGATTCAACCATTTTGCTGCTTACGAGCATGAAATTCACTATTACTCATTTTCAGAGGGCCCCCATAAAAGAAAAAAGTTCTCAGAGCCTAAAAGCCTCCACCAATTCTCCACTGTGATTAGTTTTACCTAATACATCCAGGCTCCTTTACTGCCAAGCCTGACAGACACGATGAGGAGCAAAGAGTATTGGTGGCAAAAGAAAACAGCGCCAAATAAAACATGTTATAAAGTGCCAATGCTCAAACACAGCCCGTATAACTTTATAAGTATGAAAAAGAGGTTTGAGGGAAAGAGTTGGTTTATCACAAGGTGTCTTTCTCTGCCCTGACCAACGAGGAAAACCACCAACACTTCAGGATCTGTTCGGAGGGGAGGCTGTGGAGCGGAGTGCCCTGGCTGCGGATGGGGAGGAACATGTGCATTTAATCTGCCTGCTTCCAAATGCCCTGTGGCAACCACAGCAAAGAGCAGAAAAACGTAAATGGATGAAATTATATCCATATGATTCAACGAGACAGCTAAGGAGAGGCAGGTTTCTCATGCGCTTCGTCAGGATACAAAATTAAACACAGCTTGGCTAAAACATTCACATTACATAGTTTACACATATCATTTCCACTGCGAAGCGAGACCCTTTTAGCAGCCAGCCTCATCTGTTGCGAATAGGACTTTAATTTGAATCAAAGATAGCGGTGGACTTTTTTTTCTAATTTTATTCAGAACAGGGGAGATATGAATTCACACACATTTGCTTTGTTCCTCCTTTTAAGCATTTTTCTCTCCCGCCTCCCGCACTTATTACCCAATTTTTGGCCTTGATTTATGAATGGTTAGATATCAGCACACGCAGCAAAAGCGAGGGAGTGTTGTCCAGATGCGAATGAAAAAGCGAGCAGAGCAAGAGCTCAGCCGATAAATTGGTGGGAGGAAGTAGTCATGTAAATGACTGACGAAATTGTTCTTAACAGCCATTTTGCACTCATGCCTGAATAGTTTGGGGGCCAGATTAAAAACTATGTGGATGGCACAACAGGAAGCATTCGTATGATGACTAAATGAGGCTGCTCACATAATGAGCCTGCCCAGCTGTTTTGTTCCTCTCGCAGACTGTTTGCTGGAGATTGAGGAGGAAGTGCAGTGATGGATCTGGACCCCTGTTCCTGCGGTGGAGGCCTGGCACAGTGTGAGCCTGGCTGCACAACAACATGGTGAGGCTTTATGGAAGCACTTAACCTGCTGTGGTTCAGAGGCCTTCATTCAAATGTCTACCAGCTCTGCAGCCCTGCATCAGATTAGAGAGCTAAGATGTGATTTCCTCTTAAACCGGGCGGCCTGGGGTTTACCGGTTCACCAGGTTGAGGGAAAAAGGAAAACAGGGTCACGCTCTCAAAGAGATGAAGCGGACTGACAGGGAAAAGGATACGTCTTCAGTGTTATCATGCAGTGTTAGCGGAGAACCAAATCGACTTCCAGCCTGATTCCTCTGTTGCCTCAACATATTAAATCTTTCTTCTGGGCAAAGACTCGGGGTGTCAAGAAATGATATTCACACAGACATACTTTACATTCAGCTGTATGAACATGGGTCAGCTGTACAGCACCCTTTGACTCCAGCAAACATTGGATCACGTTTCTGATCCGTATCAATGCTTCTCGGTGAGAGGGGGCAACAGAACTACAACAATTGATGCTTTTAAAGTTTTCTCAGACTTGGAATCTGTCACATAACTGGCTTCATCTATCTGACAACTATCAGAATAGGTTTTTTGGCATTTCCATAATGGCTCTATTCAAACATGACAGGACTGTTGTGTTTACAAAGCATTTGGCACCTGGTACACCCCGGGAGTGGAAAAAGCCTCTTTTTCATTTTACTGGCTGCCCTGAGATAAATTTATGAATTAATTTTATGATTAATCAGACATTTTAGAATTATGCTGCTTGGCTGTATAAGCACCCAGCGATTGTTTTTAATCAAGTCTTTTTGGCTCACTACAACGGTTACAGTTCTTTGCAATTGTGATGGTACACATAAAATTGGCTGCCGGTCTGACCATCCTGTGGATTTGAATGGAAATGTCCTCTGATTAAATTTTAAAGTTTATGACTCAATTAATTCCAACTTGCTGACAGGTTTGTAAATATATAAAACATTTTTGAAAAACAGGAAATAATAATAATAGTAATAATAATAACAATAACAGTAATAACTTTAATAATAATAATAATAATCAATGAAATAAAAAGTCTTCATATTGTAAGTACTTATGATGAATGAAAGCTCATGATTTAAGGGGACTTGGCTGATGATTAACATGACTTTTATTATTTTTTTCTCTTTAACGCTGCAAGAAACAAACAATAAAAAGATGCTTTATTGGACAGTTACTGTAATAAAAATATTTTTTTATATTTATATATTTTATTTTTTATATTTTACTTTAAATTGGCTTATTGACACAATATCATGGCATATTCAAGCTATTTTATTGCCTTGAGCAGAATAATTATGATGTACATCAGTGTTATTAAGAAGGCAAAAGCTGTGCTGTTGGAGCCTTTTTGGTCACTTTGTTTGTTTGTTGTTGTTGTTGTTGTTGTTGTTGTTGTTTTGTTTTTTTTTTTGTTGTTTTTTTGGGGGGGGGGGGGGGGGGCTGAGTGTTATACAACATTTTTTCTTTCTAAAGCCTAAAATTGCTATCATATTTGCGGCCTTATGTGCACATCTGAAAGGGGCCTTTTATATCCCTTTGCAAAACAGAGCAACTACTTGAAGATTGTTAGATGAGAAGATTTATTGCAGAATAAGGGCTGAATACTGGCTCAACAACCACTCAATATCAGAGGGTATTTGGGGTGTTCACTTTAGTGAGGAGACACATGATCCTGTGACCTCGCATTCAGTGAAAGGCTTCTAAAAGAGCCATCCCACTTGGTCTTGTGACAGTGTTTATTCTCACAAACCAATCCTAACCATTTATAATGACTAATTAGAGTGCAGCACAAAGCATCCAGTGCCACGGCCATTAGTAACCATCAAGGCATTAATTATAAACCCATTCAGGAAATCCGAACCCGCCATGAAAAAGACAGACTGGGGGTTACGCAATGAAAATCCTAAACATGATCTGTGTTCCGAGCCGGCGCCTGGACTGATGTTACTGGCAGTCAATGCAGGATCCTGTTTGACGGGCCCATGAGCTACGGCGTCCTCTGACACCCGGGCTTCAATCTGTCCAGCACCTTTCACTCACACCTGCCTCTATTCTCACACTGGCTTTCTCTCTCTGTCTCTCTCTACTCTCTTATACCCCCTTACTGCCAATAAGCTCCTCTTGCTGCAGCCCTACAATGGGGTGTTATATACGTATCTCAACGTGCTCCATGACATCTCATATCGCTGCTATTGGGGGATGATGGACACCAATTCAGCAACAGCCAGTAATCACAATAACATCATATTTAATTGATCCATTTTATCACTCTTTTGTTAAACTATTAGACACAAACTGTATAGTCCAACATGATGATTTGCCTTTACCCTGAATATCTTTTATTGGCTCATGACTATGATCTATAGTCTTCTTCTGTGCACCTTACCTCCCTTTCTTGCCTATGTTTTACATTATATCTTATATACTTTTTTTTCTTTACATTTACTTGCCTAAGTAGGTGTATGTTTATGTTTATATTGTATATCTTTTATGTATTTTATGTATTGTCGCACTGCTTTTTGGAGTCAGCTCTTAAATCTCATTGTACATGTGTATAGTGACAATAAAGACATTCTATTCTATTCTATTCTACTCTATTCTATTCTACTCTATTCTTTTCTATTCTATTCTATTCTATTCTATTCTACTCTATTCTTTTCTATTCTATTCTATTCCATTCCATTCCATTCCATTCTATTATATTCTACTCTATTCTATTATATTCTATTCTATGACTTTGCTGCTCCGTCTGCCTAGCATTGCTACTTTTGTATTCAGGCATTCATTTGACTTTTCCTCCAAAAAGTAAAAATATGTTTGAATTTGCACTGGGCAAGTTTACATGCTGTCAGCTCTTGGTCAGAGCTGGAGGTCGGAATTTACCAGTTGAAATTTCCAACTAATGACTTCCGAGCATTTCAGGTGTATGACACAAAAAATAAACAAAAAACTTGGCCGACCGTGACAAACTGATGTTTCTTTGTCAAGTGTACACACAATTAAACTTTCAAGTGAAGCCTCATTGCATATATAAACAAACAGAGGCGCGTTGGTTCATACTTGGAAGCATATATGATGGTATGTACTATTCTAATGAAATGCAGGCAAATATATCTTTCAGATTATGTTTTCCATTTACAATATGCGCTTTCATGAGTGCTGCCATTGTTGTATGTTACACAACTTCACATTTGTTTAATTTATTATGTGGTTATGAGTGAATGGATTTGCTGTATTTCTCTTCCTTTGTCCTTGTAAGCTCACTAAGACAAATTCCAAACGAGCATGTTGACAAGGCAATAAAGTATTGAATGTTGAATAATTCATGAAGTTGGGGTTGTTGGATATGTCCAAAGGTTTGCAAGTTGGAGTAGTAACAGGTTGGAAATTTTCGAGTTCCAAGTTGTCTGGAATGAAGCATAAATCACAAGAAAGGAAAAACTTTTCAACTTTAATCTACCTTGCCTACTTCTACTGTAAGGTTCTTAAATTACCAGAGTGAAAATGGTCTAATTGTCTAAATAAGAAGAAAATGTCGCATTATTCGCTCAAAATGCAACATGTCTGCATGTGATTGCATTTTATTTTGGTCTTTTGAGGCTGCAGGCAATGGAGAAATTGGCATCTTTTGACATTGCCACATGCCTGGAAAGATGCCCTTGGTCTGACAACAACTCCTGACATTAACCCTTCGTGCTTTAAAACGGGAAAAAAACATAACGGAACCACAGTATCAATCCAGAAAACCAATGTGTATTGCCTGTAGCTTATTTCAACAGCATTGAAATGTTTTAGTTTATTTAAGTGTTGGTTATTTCTGTGATCAAAGAAAATGTCATGCTTATGTACACAATACTATTTCTACTGAAATTTTATGTTCTGTGTTTTGTATTTATTATGATTATTTGTTTGTTGTGTGACATTTTTTACTACTGAATGCAGAACAAATTGCCCCTCGGGGACAATAAAGATTTATCAAATCAAATCAAATGCCTACAGGTCTACTTCTCTATTGCATCCCCATTTTGTGATTTCAGATGAAATGGTGGATTCATTTTTTAATCTTGCCTACTGGCTTTAAATTCTTGTGTGACCTAATGAATGACATAATAAATACCACAGTTGAAGTCACCGTGTTCCTGTATCATAGAGACTTGTTAGGTAAAGAAATAAAACCTTCTCCCCTTTTGGCAGACCATTCGTTGTCCACACAAGGCAAAGAGTTGACACAGCTGTCTAAAGACCTACTGTAGCATACACTGGGCGACTCTATAACTCTGACGTGACAACAAATAAACACTGCAGAAGCCCAGCAAGTCGCCAAGACAAATACCTTGATGCTAGAAGCACTACAGTATTCAGACAGAAAACATGCCAGCAAAATTAAACAATAGGTCAACATGGCATTGTGATCAATGCCAGCATAAGGACTCAGGCAGGCAGGGTGCAGGGGAAAAGAGTGCGTTTATGCAACCCTCTGGAGTGGGACCAGACCACAAAGCCTTCTGGGTAAAAAAGCAGCTGCCCAAGAAATGTGGTGCAACGGTGCCCCTAGATTTGTTCACTCCTCAGCATGCTGAGGTTGTGTTCTTTTCTGCTCTCTGTGGGTTTCAGGGTCCAGTTTCCAGTTATGTGGATATGGCTGGTTGCAATATATCAGACTGCGCTCGATATTCAGTGTGTCAAGTCAAATCACGCCTCAGGCGTTCTTAGCAAGCACATCAGCATTCATTCACATTTCAATAAATCAATTCACCACATTTCAGTATATGGTTCTCTATTCATATTCAATAATTCAGTCCACACTAACACGCCTGTGCCCACTGTCTTATAGGAAAACACATTTATTTGAGGGCAAAACCACTCCCCATTCCTGTGCAGTTACGACTATATCGAGCAACCCGCCAACGGCAAAAATCCAAAAGTCCCACTACACACTGGTATTCTGCAGTAAACGTTTTCATATTTATGGAAAATTTCCTTCAAATTTCTCATCAGACATATGTTTATGTTAGCCGTAATATGAGTCCCAGCCTGGTATTCGTACACAATTTGCCAGTTAGAGTGCAGGCACATTACAATACACCATTTCCCCCCGTATACAATATACATTTCCTGGCTGTACTTTAAATCATGCATGACCTGATCTTAATTTCTTGGCATTGTTCCTTTCAGGAAAAAAAATGTGCATACTGGTGGTGATACTGATGTTTTGTTTGTTTTGCCCCTGACGAGGATGCAGTGCGATCTAAATGACAGCTGCTACGTGACACAGTATGAAGGATCCCTGTTATGAGAAACTGGAAGAACAAAAGAAAAAACTAAAGGATATGCTCTGACTTAAAGGCTTCTTACTTCTACTGTAATTCTGCCCGAATAACTGAACCAATCTGGTTCTAAACCCCACATAAACCTTTTTACATCGATGTTAAACCAATTCCAAAGCTGAACACAGTGAATGTGAAACAGATGTTTTTGGAAGTGAACAGAAAGCGAGAGGGCTTCTTTCTGGAGACAGTTAGAGATCGTTGGGGTGTAAACCTCTACGGGGGAGAGGTAAATCCCAACTTAAATATCAGTCTTTGTAGTGCCAGTTCTGCTGGGTCACACAATCATAAAATAGGGTTAAAGGAAATTGGATCATTCAGTGTATCGTGTCCTTATATGTCCCACTGCAAAAGATTTTCGGTCCTGTTTCTCTGACTCTTCTCCAATTTGTCCCCTTTTCTTTCATTATCAATTATTACAGTAGACATGCTTTTGGTAACAAACTCACTATTTTGATATATTCAACATTTAAGGCCACAATCCACGCCTCAATATTCTGCTTGGATCTTCCCATGTGGATCTCTCTTCACTCTCTCACTTTGCATTTGAAAACACCCTGAAGGTCTTGACAGTGTAAAAACACAGAGGTCTCTGCTTGGACAGCTTGGTCGACTTGTAACAAACACTTTAGTTGTGTGTGTGTAACTGCTGTGCTAATGCTTCAAAAATGCTCTAAAGTCCGCATTCAGTGCATACCAAATCACTTGTCATGCATAATGCCTTGTGATGAATTCTGGGCAAAAATGTCGTTTTTTGAGATGACATCAGTGGAGCTGAATTGCATGTCTGGCTCCGTTTCTTCCAGCCTTCACTTCTTTTCTCAAACATTCAAATTAAAGCCGGCACATTAACCACAGAACACCGCGGTGCATAATTTAAACTTGACACCCTAAACGTAAACACGTCTTTCGCTACATAATTTATCCATACTTCTCTTAGTGTTTATTTTGCACGGTAGCAACTCATATATATTAGCTGCAGGTCTAGCCTAGTCTGGTGTGGTGCGCAGTGGGTCTGGCTGGCTGAAGGGATACTGTCGTCTTGGGTTGTGGGGTGGCTCTGAGGCAGATGCGGTCCCGGTGTGTATAAATGTCCTTCTTGTTTGCTTGTTTGGTGGGTGATGTGAAGGCGGCCAGGGGACTCGGCTCTACGCAGTGCCCTCTGCCACACTGACAAGTCAGCAAAAAATAAAAACAAACATCTGGATGCTTTAAGAGATTTACCTCTGTTCAACACACACACAGCACACACACAACCAACTGGCCAGTTTGGTGGGTATATTTGCAGAGTGGCTGCTGTGGCACAAATTGTGCCCAAGCACAAAACGAGGCCAGTGTGTGAATGTGAGGAGTGGGAGAGGATGGTAACGTCAGAGGAGAAAGGGCCTTTTATGTGTTTGCCCTGTAAAATGCCACAAATATACTTTGGCTATAATTACCTGTTTGACTGTAGCAAAGAAACAGAAAGCACACCTCCACAATGCACATGATCCATGACGGTATTCAGCCAAAAAGCACGAACAAGTCAGTGAAAACCTCTCACACAGAGTCTAAAAAGGCCCTAACGAGATCCCACGGCTCTTCTCCATCCAGCCTCCCTCTCTGTGCAGCACAAACTGGGTATGCATCCCTGCAACAGCCCCCTGAACATAACTGAGACCCTGAACATCCACCCCAGCTTCTTCTATCCGATGTATTAGTAAACTGATCTGGCTCAGTAGAGAGGTTAAACTGATTAAGGTTTTGGATGGGACACAATTATGACACAATCTCTATGCAGCGTATAACCGGCCCCAGCCCTGGGTCTTCAGGTTTCCGATACCAGCGCGTGATTAAATGTTGAGGAAATGGGGAAACTCAAAATATTGCATTCCAGACAAATGCAATTAGAGTGTATCACATGCAGCAAAGCCTGCATGCTTTGATACCTGGTGATGAGGTTGAAGGAAAGGTAGCTGTGGACGTTTTATAGCTAGAGTTCATTGCAGCATGGTTATACTGTGTGTTATACCAATATTGTAATCTGTATTTATAAAAGAAAATTATCCACCAGCACGTGTTGAAAAATTTCTCCTGCATCTTCACATTATGTCTTTGAATCTTCCTTTAACTCCGCCAGGCATGGTTTGTTATTTGGTGGCTTAATCCTCAATCAAAGCTAAATTTACCAGACTTAAAGTTAACATGATACAATTTGTGTTACAGATTGGTATTTATAATTATAATTAATTCGCAGAACTGGCTGTTTTAGACATGCCAACTTGTGTCTTGTGCATTACGTTACTATGGAGGAAATAAACACACACACTAATATTTTGTACTTACAACGCACAGCTAATCTGAAACTTCTGTGGTTTTACATTTTAAATGTAAAAAAAACTACAACAAAACTAGGACACCACACGAAGTAAAATAAAAAGTAAATCTTTAATTCAAAAATAAAAATAAATGATTTTTAAAGTTTTCTTTTCTTTTTGCTGTTCAGGCCACCATTATGATTTTTAGGATGAATGCTTCAAAATATCACTATTTTTAGTGCCGACATGGCATGACTGCTAATGTAATCAAAAAAACAAAACAAAAAAACAACCAAAATTTATTGGTAAAAATATTATTGTTAAACCTAATGAAGAAAGAAAAAAATATTGTTGTTTTATTTTTTTGTCACTTGATTGCAATCCTCTTTTGATTAGTTTTAATTATATAACAATATCCTAACACTTAACAGGATTAATATCTATATCAAAAGAATACAACATCAATAAATTACTATAATATTGAACATAGTGTTCTAGAAGCAGCACAGAATAATTCTGTCACAATTAAATATGCAATGCCAATGACAAAAAAATATTGCATGATTTGTTCGATGAAAATGAGGGTCTGGCTACAGAAAAAGTTGCAGAGGAGCCACTAAGGCGTATGCTGTGGTTGCGTAGGTGCAGTAAGTGTTGCGTGCATCAAAGCTAAATTCCGATCTTAATGATAGATAGTGGGAGAGAAGGGGAGAGGGAGGTGTGGGTGGTGTTGGAGAACACTGGACTACATTAGTGCAAAAGATTGACTGGAAAACTTTTTTGGGCCTGACAAGAAGTTGGCCGGGCACACTCAACAAGGAAAACAAGCAAGCTCCATCTATCCAGGGCTTTCATTCGTATGCCAAAACATCAGTCGCAGAGCCCCTCAGCCAGCAGTTTCATCATACGAATATCACATGTGGACAGTGTTGTGTTACTATTAGCATGACGACCGGGCTGCCAAGCAGCACTGCAGGCCTGACAGAAGACAGAGGATAACCACAGGATGGGCTTTAGAGAAAGAAATTAGACTATCTAGCTACCTGATGAACTCATTTGCCTGGGGAATGACTGACAAAGTTAATTCTGGAAATGATTTAACTGGTAACAGAGGCACGGGACCTTCAGATAGAGTGCTAGAAGTTGATCTCCGCCAGGTCTTTATTTAGCCCTGATTAACTCTTTGCATTTGTGCCAACTTAACCGACCATAGGAGTTCTGTTTCCTATGCATGCAGTTACTCCTGACATGCTGAATCAAAGCCCTTTCTCGCCTATTGACCCTGATTACTTTCAGTGAGCCATATACAGACCTCTCCTCCCACAGTACCCTGGAGTTAAATGTGTGTGTGTGTGTACAGCCTGAGGAACTGGTTGGCTAATCCACAATATTGTGTGTTTCCATACGAGTTCCTCAGGTCAGTTTGAATGTCTGCATGTTGGATGCAACACATTGCCACTGAACTTCTGGATATTTTATCTGTTTTAAATCAACTGAGGAATCAAATGCTACTTTAAAGAATGGGAATAATATTTTACACTTTGATTTCTTTGTTTGTGAAAAAGCAAGATTATGCAAAAATAACAATTATATGTGTGCATGTCTGAGCACACATAATAGTAAGGTTTTAAAAAAAACTTTTTCAAAAGCACGTGTTCAGAATGATAGGATATCCATATTCGACAGTTATAATTTATTAAAGTTATAAAAAACAAAAAAAAGATTTTCGGCCCAACCTGCACCTGAGTTAAAAAAACAAAAACAAAAACTGTGTTGACAGTTGTTAGCAGGTTGTCTGTGTGCAGAGGGCATTTTAAAAAATGATTGCTGTGGCATCGATTAGTATCTAGTTTCATTTTTTAATACTAGTATTAAAGGTTAAATTATTACATTTTAGTATTGTGGCAACCTTCTATAGGGAACCAAGCTCAATACATTTTACTCCAGGTACATTTAGGCTTCGAAGATGGACTCTGAGATTGGGCCTCTAAGTCGTCCAGACAGGCCGAGTGTCAGCGGCTCATACGGGTACAAACACATTAATATCAACGTCACTCGCCACCCGCACCCAGTGCCCAGACGGCTCCAGTTTCAGGCAGCATTCAGAGGAAAAGTCGGGTCATGTGCTGAACCTCAGTTTTAATTAGCTAATGGCACTCCCTGTTTCATCTCCTGGTCTGAGCTGATTGCTCACAAAAGACTCCATTTACCCCTGAAAACACACGCCATCTTGGCAGTGGCCTGCGCTCTATGTCTCAACGTCTGCTGCTGAGGGATTTTGCCACTCTCCTCCAAAAATCAGTCTAGTAAATCTAAATATATATGTTTGCTGGTTTCACACCAGTGAAAGAAGAGGAAATTCCATGATCTATGCTTTTTTCCAGCGGGCCTCGAGATCCAACTTTCCTTCAACAAGTGGTTTGACTGAGTGTGTCAGGGAGTGTTTTGGTGTTTGTCTGTGTGCGTGTGTTCGCATGTGTATGTGTTTGGACAGGGTCCTATTAAGCAGCTAATGCTGGCTGTGTTTTATCATTGTGCAATGGGCGGGTGGCTTTCTGTCTCTCTCACATATGAGTAACACTAAAGTATGTGAATCTACCCTTTTATGGAGGAATTTTCTTTTGCTTTTAAATAATTTGTCTATTACATCACATTAATGGTATGAACCCTAGGGGAAGAAATTAGGAACTTTAATCAAATAACAAAAGAAACTGATACTGCAAACCACCATGGAAAAGAGCATAATGTTCTCTTAACTTAATGAGATATAAATCACCATTAAGATCACCTTACTTTAATTACCGGTACAAAAAGCCTAATAAGCTTTCCTTTTCAGCCATAATTTTAAATAAAGCCTTAATATTCTATACAAGCCAAAACTGCCTTAACAACACAACTTTCTTCTTGATATTTATCGTATAAAATTCACCCAAACTTTGCTTAAAAAAATACTGCATTGCTCCAAAGATTTTTACTTTGAAATACTGCATATTAATATAGCAGCTTAAGAAAACCACTGCATCGTGTTTCGTGCCTTGAATCTTTTATCCCGCGACAACATAATCTTCGATAATAACATAAAAAACATACTATTGTTTTGAAAAATGTGACCAAAAGAAATATGCCAAGTAAGCCAAATAAAGTGCACAGGGCCGTACTCCTGCCTGAAGTCTCTCTGCCTTGTAGACACTCTGTCCTTTCCACACAGAAAGCTTCATGACCATATTTTCTGACCTTCATAGCTCACAGACCGGCCTTCAGACACTTCAAATCCGCTGGGACGGCCTCTGACAAAGCAGAACAATATCAAAGTCTGGGACCATGTCAGGGCTACTCTGGCTGGATATATTTTTAATATTTATGCAGACACAGGAAAAAATGTAATAAACTAAAACAACAAGTGAATTAGGCATGAAACACAACAGGATATTGCAAAGAGATTATGTTGTTTCCTTTTCGCCCGTGTGTCCTTTAGTGCTTGCCTGCTCTACACAACAGCCCAGGGCTAGCTTTAATTGGCGGAGAAAGGGAACCAAACATGTTTTCTAAAAAGGTAGCAGAACTTTTTAAGAGTCACAAACTCAGCCTGCGACATATGGAAGGAACTGAGTTTTTTTAATGTAGAATTTCTTAAAATATTAGCCAGGTACAGACTGTGACAGGCTCATGCAGGGGTCGGGGTACAACTTGTGATAATGACTTTTTCCTGCCAAGACGCAGCATGAAGCAAATGCTGTGCAGCTGTATGAGAGAAAAAGAGATACAGTATATATGTAGTGAGAGAGGGAGAGAGAGGGAGAAAGAGGAGAGAGATGTGTTATGTTTGGATGTGAGGAGAGCCGTGTTTCATGAGCGCCCGCTGGAATCTGCTGCTGGAAAGATAATAAAGGGATTAGCTCTGGTTTTTCTACAGTATTCGGTCCTAAAACAGAATGTCTCATCTGCTTCCTCTATGTGAATTTCTCAAATTCTTGAATGCCTTTGTCTATTGCATGAGCACAACAAACACAAGAGGCATCAGTGCTCATGGCCAAAAAGCACACAAGCTCAGACAAAAAAAATAAGGATTTGGGATGGACACAACTAAAATACATGGACATGCAAACATGTACAGAGACACAAGGTTTCCTATGAGTATATAGTACTTACTTAAATCCGTATAGACTATATACAAACATAAACACAGTTACAAACACACACAGAGAGTGTGCTTATTTTCTCTGGCCCTCCACGTTTATCTGCTGAAGTCCCAGATCAACACACATTCAATCCCTGCTGATTACACGTGTTGATTCAAGCTTGAAAACATTTCACATTTCTGTTTATGTTCTGTCGGAAAAGCAGGAGTGTTACAACCCGACGTACTGTACGCGGAATCAATACTTCCTATTGTGAGAGTCAATGGAAACAATATCCCCATTTTCACATACTGCAAGGCTGCGAATATGTGTGTTTGTGTGTGTGCTTGAAGTAAGGGTGACTAGGAGGTAAGAGTGTGTGTCAGGCTTTCACAGAGCCTCACGTCCGCAGACAGAATCCAGTGGCTCGTCCACACTGAGCCGAATTGTTCCAGCGCTCACATATGGTAAACATCTCCAAAAACATGTACATACACACACCTTCACAGTGACACATTTATGCAAACACCTCCACCGAATATACATACAAACGTTTAGCCAGCGTGGCTGTGTGTCAGCAGAATGTGACTACAGAGCTCGGACTACAGAAAATCTGAAGAGCAACAACAACAAGAAAAAAGAAAAAAGACAGATAAAAGCCTTTAATATAACACACTCCTGAAGCAGAATTACCAGTCGGGAAATGTACAATGCAGCTAATTACTTCCAAATTTTTAGTTCACGCTGAGCCAAGTAAGCAGAAACACTAATATCCTGGAGTGACGCAAAGCAGGAGAACAGCAGCATGTTTGTGTCTTTTTGGCTTCAGCCGACGTTCAGCTCAGATGTGCACTAAGTATCAGAATAAACATGAATTTCTTATCCAACTCCACAGAAAACTGTCATCAAATTCAACTTTCTTTTAACAGACTTTTACCGCAGTTAATTTTACAAGCCACTGTTACTTAGAAATATAAACATTTTTCCCTTTTAAGTGAAAAAAAAATGGCCTGGAGATAAAACAGGTGCTGTAGGAATATTACAGACTCTGTTCTTCAATAATTAGGATTTGGATGGGTTCCCTAACTTGAAGAGGGCCACTTCTGACAGGAGCTTTTGGTGAAGCCGTGAATTGAGCAAGACTAGCAAATGTTACCGACTATCCCTCTGTGGCTCCCTTCTACAGACTACTACATTTCTCCTCATGTTTGGCTTGGATATGAAGCCAATTCACTTAATACTTGTGGGACAGCTAAACATTTAAAGCTCCCATTTAAAAGGATCAAGTGTAGGCATTGTTTGGTTATGTTAACCATATGTGTTGGCTTTTCATGATCTGAATCCCGTCTCAAAAAACAGAGTGCTCATGAAAATAAACATGGCTTCGCCCTACACAAATTGTGGACTAATTGTGTATTTGGACTAAATCATTCTTAAGGTTGGAGGGCTTTTTCCATTTGCTAAGGGACGTGGGGGAGTGACAGCTTGACATTGATTAGTGTGTTGATTTGTGGAATTGGAGCCTTACCTGTAAAGAATACAACCACAAATCTATTTATACTGACGAGGTAGTGCTGCTCTTACAGCAGATCTCACATCTTCAGAGGAGAAAATAAAACTTTTTTTCTACCTGTTCCACTAAAAATACAGAAATTACAATCATAAATGTTTCTTAACCAAAACAAAATAAAGGTTTCTGTTGAAAAGTAATCAGCAGTGAAGCAAGTCCAGTCTTGTTTTTGGACACAATGGCCGTATATCTTGTTGAGGAAAAATCATCTTGAGGGACTATATTACTTTGCGAAATATGTGCTTGCGTTTAATTCAAACAAAGAAACATTTTTTTAACAGATGGTTGCAATTATGGGACAAACTAGACCCATATTAAACCAATAAATACAACCTAATACTTTCAAAAACAAGCAAAGATTGGTAAAAGTAAGACAGCTTGAGGGGATTTTCATTAATACTGTTGTGAATATGACTGACGACTGGTGTCTGTTTTTTGGGTCTGGCAAGTGTTGGGTGGCTAATTCGACAGGATTATGATGACTCACCATGCATTTGTTGGGTTTCTCTCCGGAGTGGACTCTCATGTGAATGAGCAGCTTGTAGCGTGCGTTGAAGGGTTTGTAGCGGCGGATGCAGCCGGCCCAGAAACAGGTGAAGTCCTCACCTTTGCGCTGGTCGATGTGGACCTTCTCAATGTGCCTCACAAGCTCCTCCTGCTGCTCGTACGCAGCACTGCAGTCAATCCAGCGACACACCTGTTTATCGACCAGCGCTCCTCCTACGATTTCTTCCCGCTCTGAGGCTGTGTGAGACCCAGGAGGGCCTCCAGAGGTCGGTTTGAGTCCCAGGGAAGAGGGCGGTACTGTTTGCTGGCTCTGGTGGTGCAGCAGGCCCCCAGGACTGGGCCCCATGTATTGGTGCAGGTGATAGGGCGGAGGCATAGCAGGGCGAGAGGGGTGGTGAGGCTGACGAAGGTGCCCACTACGACCACTCAAGTGATGGTGATGATGATAGTGGTGCTGAAAGAGTTCGTCTTCGCTGGGAGAAAAATCATCCAGGGGCTCTTGTTTGAGGACGGCCCCTGATCTTTGGCCCCCGTCCAGAGGAGCCCCAGCTTCGGGCCCCGAATGCAACATCCCAGACATCAGGGCCCCACTCATCAGTAGTCCCAACCCGTCCGAGCCGCCCCCTCCTCCTCCTCCCCCCACACCTCCCCCAGCTGTTCCTCCAGCCCCACGCCCCTGCAGCATGGAGCCCCGCTCCTCACACAGCCCTTGGCCTTGCTCCGGCTCCACTGATGACACTGAAGAGGAGGACGAGGAGGAGGAGGAGGACAGGGACAGCAGGCAGGTGGCAGGTGAGGATAGCTGACAGCTCTCCTGTAGCGTGGCCTGCTGGGGGCTGCCGCGAGGTGGGGGCCTCTGGGGGGCTTCCCGTGAGCAGGAGTTAGAGGGTGGGGATGTAGAAGAGGAGGAGGAAGAGGAGGAGAAGCCGGCACTGCTGGCGTGGCTGGGCGAGAGGTTAGTGCGGAAACCGTTGACACAGGCAACCATCGACATCTGGGAGGAGGAGCAGATGATGGCGGTGATATTGATCTCCTCGGAAGCAGCGCCAGTAGCTGATGGGGAGCCTGTGGCAGCGACGCTGCCAGCACCGGCGGTGGACTGAGAGGCCAGGGACAGGCAGCGTCTCCTCACACTGCTAGCACTGAGCGGCCGCGCTGAATGACGGGAGCCAGTTGGGGACAAAGCCAGGGGGGAGGAGCCATCTTCATTATTAAACGGTTGCACTGCGTCCCTCGACAGAGCATTAGCGACACTGCTCACTGTGCATACGCCACTGCTGTTGTTGCTAACATGCGGCGCTCCAACTATCTCGTCCCTCGCCATCCCCAAGGCTTGGCTCGCCCTACAGTTCTGAAAGTTAGCTTGAGACGTGCTATGGACGCTGGACACTGTGTTGGAGATCTTGTATCCCATTGAGTTCTCCTGTTTGATTGGGTAAGGGAGAGAGGAGCGAGCTCCATTGGCACTGCTGCAGCCCAGGCTGGGTGAGGCCCCCGACAGGGTCCTCTGGAAGGCAGAGGAGGATCTGCAAGGAGAAAAACATACAAAGAGGAACATGAGCGCTATTAGCTCACAGGACGATGACAGATACTGGCTGGTTCTTCCTTCCCACCAGCAGCACTGTCAGAGTTTAGCCTCCTACTTACCCCTCCTCCTCCAATCATTCTCTCAGTTTACATAAAAATCGTGTCATCCCACTGACATTAAACATTTCAACCAAATCTCTCATTCATCGCACCTTATGGAACAAACATTAACATTGTGTAGGATTGTGTAGGATACAGTGACATAAGGTGATGTTGGACACCAGGTTGTATCCACTGCTGATGACCCAGAGAGTTTTTATGAATAAATGAAACAGGATCTCCTGGTAGTGAGAGGATATGAATGGGCATTTATGACTAAGAATAGAGAGAGGGGGAGGATGGATGGCTACTGAGACTGAGAGGCCACTGGCTAGTGTGTCCATCTGACAGGCTTTGATGACACAAAGGGGTTAAACCCAACCCAACATTGGGGAAAAATAGGGAGTCACCTGTTTTGGTGGCATAATTGCAGCCTATGAAGGGTCACCGTTTTACAATACTGTGTATTATGGTGGGAATCTTTGCCCTGCTGAATGGGGAACCCAGGTCAGATTTCTCCATGCGTTGCTGTGATCTCCTACATAATCATTCCTGTCAGTTGGCTCATTATGGATTTTGTCCAAAGCCCCTGAGTGATGTGAGAAGAGCTCCCTTTTCTCCGGGCTGTCTCATGAAGGAATCGTCTTTGTCCCCTCCCCTGAGCACGCTGGGGGAAAAAACAGAGCTAACGCTAGCTAGGATTGGAGAAAGCCACTGGCAGACTTTGTCATCGTTGTTGTTAATAAAGACCTGACCCCCCCGCCCCTCCCCACTCCTTCTATTCAGGAGCACCATTTCCTGTTTGGCTATAGTGAAAATATTGAGAGACAATATGAGAGTAGTGAATGGCTGTCCAGAAGCACTTTGGTGGGATGAGGAGGGGAAAGAAGGGACAAACCAGACTTCAGAGTGCTGGAAATCCTTTTTGACTCTCCAAACAGTAGTCAGAAAACGCAGACACAGAAGAATTGCATTAGTGTAACATAAATGTTGTACTTTGGACCCCATCGTGTGTTTTATGAGACTACATAAAGCTTTCCAGCTACATACATATGTGTACATCTGGTTTACAATAGCAAAGATAATGAGAAACACACTTTACCTGCATACTGTTAGTAATACTATACCCAACAGGAAACATTCAAAACTGCAACAGGAACAAAATTATTATAAAACTACAATGATAGTGACAGTTTACCTGGTGTCTTGGTGAGGGCCATCCTGCAGAATGAGGTCGGGTGTAGGTCTGTCGCAGTGGAGGCTCTGCGTATAAAGCCCCCCTAAATGACCCCCCACCAGCAGTGGCAAGCTCTGCCCACATCGCATCATGGTGCCCTCAGTGTCACCCAGCTCAGTGTCCAGATCCTTCTCTGAGCAGTAGACACCATTGACTGAAAGAAGAGCCAAACAATAATTACTTAACGTGCTAAATCGTCAATATGTGAAGCTTAGCAGCGGCCCGATGTCATTCTCAAATTAAAAAAGCAGAGTGGACCGAGTGATCTGCTGACTGCCCTGGAAGAATAATCAGTTTATAGTGGGAACCATGCCATCAGTGACATGTTGAAATCCTATTAGATTATGAATATTCTCTTGAGGAATAATTGCTGGCTGCCACAACTGGAGTATCCAGTGATATATGGAAAGCTCTTTGGCAAAGAGAAACTGATGACAGTAAAAATAACGTTGGAGAGATTTATCGTCAAATATTATTGCTGGAGTAATTGAGGAACCGTAATCCAAATGGCGATGCGTCCATTTTGGAAAAATAAACAAACTCAGATTAATGTGTCCGGAAGATCCAGCCAGTCAAAGTGAAACTGTTGTATCAATAAAGAATTTAAATTACATGCTGTCCCTTTAAATGTATGCAATCAGTCCTTTTATGAAAATGGTGACCTCATTAACTGATTTAATTAATTTGCCATGTGATTTATTTAATCGGTACATTATTAATTTTGGAATAAAGAGAAAAAAAAGAAGCAAATTTGCAATTAAAATAATATATAAGGCATTTGATCTAGAAGTGCTGTGTCAGGTTACTTTCAATAGAAAGTGATTGTGAAGAAGAAATAATTTCTAAACAAAAGTTTGTGTCAAATTTGCAAAATTGGAACATAAAATTTGCTACTAAATTAAAATAGGCTTTTTCTGCACGTTTTTTAATCAAATACAGTGAGCTTTATTTCACAGGTTCAAGCAACATATAACTAAGCTCATTTTAACTAAGCAACTTTTTATCATCATTTTTATCATTGCAAGCTGACTGTTTGAGAAGAAATGGCTTCATCAAATGGGAATAAAAACACCATTTAAAAAAAGAAAAGAGAGATGAAAGTGCACGCAGGAAGGGCCTCGATGTATGAGGAAATATTTGTAAAGGGAAAGCCGATATCCCCACACACTCTTGTGTAGGCGGCCACAGGTCCCCAGTTCCAACTTTCCTAACTCAATTTCTCAAATTAAATTTTCTCCTAATGATGTTATTGACAATGTTATCACACACCATGAGCTATTATTAATAAAGTCACCCAAACACCCTGTATGCTAGAGTGAAACACAGAAAGGTCCTGGAAGGGAATGAAAAGGATGATAAGGTATACAAAATGAAATAATTAAGAAACATATTTAGCAAAAATAAGGGTTTGGGCTACAGATGAAAAAAGAATAAAAGGACTAACAAGGGAGAAAGATATTACAACATGAGTAACAGATGGAGAGGGAGAGTAAACAGTAGAGGAGAGAAGGGGAGGGAGAAAGGTTACAAGGATGAACAAAAGACAAGAGAAAACAAGGGAACTTTGTGAGGCATGTTATCCTCAGTTTAGGGAACATCTTTTCACATATCCCTCCTACAGAGGATGTATCCTTAGTCTCCTCTGCATTTTTCTTGTCCCGGGTCACGGCTGAAACACAAAGAAGTAGAGAAAAGGCAAAGCAAGAAACGCAAACAGTCGAGTATTGCCAGGGGACCGAAGGAACAACGCTGGTTTCACTCAAAGCCGTTAACAGAAGGCAAGATGTCTTTCAGTTCTGGTCTGTTTTCAAGCAATACAAATCGTTCTGTTTATCAAATTCTGGATTGCCCTGTCTTTTTTGTTTTACTTTTACTTTTTTCACTGCCTGTTGGCTGAGCATATACAACTGTGTTTCTGTATGAAAGTTTCAAGGCCCGCTGATTTGAAGCCAAGTGTTTCTCCGCCTCGAGTCAGGAGTAATTCAATCAGGATGGCCAGAAGTGACATGAGTCAGGATGGAGATGACTAACATCATCAGAGATCTCTTAATTAGGCCTTGACTATCCATATGCATGCACCAAAAACACAAACAACCAAATAAAAACATTGTCATCATAAAGCACTGGATGGCCTGGCAGTCAGTCAACGAGGCCTTGACTGAATGCACATGCTCCCTCTCACACACACATATCATAGTCACTACCATAAAAAAACACGGACCCACACAAGGCAGCCCGGTAAATGTAACCCGAATTATGAGACAATGCTCTTTCAAAGTGCTGTTTCTCAATAGAGAATGGATGTTTGCCAGGAAAAGGCAACCATGTAAATGAGTTAGACATAGAGTGAAGACAGGGATCATCCCAGAACACTGATTACCTGTCTGCAGATTATTTCACTGAAACAATACCACCATTGTTTTCCCCCATGATATTTTGGGGGAAAATCGATTGAATGAGTCTAAACTGCCAGAAGTTATTGAGCAGAGGACGGTGGAGCTTGGTTTTGGATGTTTTTTGCAAAATTGAATTAAAATCTAAATAGTTGTTTGTTATCAACTTTCAAAGAGACAAGATCTGGAAAATATCTGGTTAGTTTTATAAAAGTGTTTATTTAACCGATGATCAAGCAGTACAAGGTTATGTTTCGGGCTTGGTTTGTCAAAAAATGGAAAAACTTTTGGTCCAATTTTTATCTAAATTGGTGAAAGAGTGTTGCATGGGCCAAGTAAAATCTAATTTAAGTATGGCGCAGATTCAAATCACAGAGCAGACACAGAATTATTTTTTTCACTTTTATTAACACTGCAAGAATGGGCACAAGAATGCTACATCCTTGAGGTATCGAAATTGTAAAATAAATGTCCCTGTTAGGGAAAAGTCAGATCAATATCCCTCAAGTTGGAACAACAACTTGGAAAGTCAGCAAAATGTTGGTACACATTTGGCTCACCTGATTTCTTTCCTGAGCTCAAACAGCAATGTGTTGTAAAAGGTTCTGAGCAATAAGATACAATACAATTTCTTCGTCGCATCTTTGTTGTTTCCAATTTAAATGGGACCAACCGAGAAACACATGAATGCACCATGGGCCTTGCACTCTCCAAAGTGTCATCCAGATTTAAAAAAAACTTTTTTTCCCCAGTTTCAGACAATTACATATGGGCAAAGTGTTCGCACAGCTGTTTGTGTTTAGATAACATCACTTTTTAAGTTTTGCCCAAACACTTCTAGCAGATGTGTAGCGACATTAGCGTTCATTTATAGTTGTGTTAGAGTCTTGTTTGTTTTTAAGATGTTTATTTCTTGTTGTAATCATCTGACTTTCACACATTTTAACTGCATTGAGAAGTTTGCATGACAATTTGTGTCAGAATCATCAACTGGTCTGGAAAGACACAATGAGTGAGTGTCACCAAAACCCTTCTTGCATGGCTTTAATTTACCCGTTCCAACACAAACAGGTCATAATACCACAGAAAAGCCCCCCTTGCCTGGGCTCCTTTGTCCAACATTTATGATGAGTGTTGTGATGAAGTGTCTCCATCCCAGAGACACCTTCTGAGTGTCTCCAGGACGTTAAAGTCAGAGTGTTAAATGAGTGTTAAAGGTCTTGCTGCACAAAGTTAGCACTCCAGTGATTTAGAGCTTTGCTACATTAACAGTATCAGTCATGCTCCGTTTGGGGAAACAGGCTCCTCCACATATGGTGGCTTGGACGCGGCCCAACAGTAAATTCAGTTTATATTGAATGTGCCATGGTAATTCAGCGGTGAACATTTCATTGTGTGTTAGGGCTTAGTTTGATCAGGAGGTGGAAGCCAGGGAGAGCAATGGAGTCGGAGGTGAAATATAAAATATCCAGCAGCAGTGACAAGAGGGAAGTGTGTTTGATGTGTTTGTGTGAATGAGAGAGAGAGAGAGAGAGAGAGAGAGAGAGAGAGAGAGAGAGATCATTCTCCTTTTGATTGTGCAGAGTTTATGGGTGGTCTGTTGAGCAGCTGTGTGCTCATCATACTTTACATTCCTTTGGCTCTGGATTTAAATTTTTTCCAAGTTATGTTCCGGGGAAAACTTGAGCTGTAAAAGATATGTCTGCGTAATCAACTGAAGAATACAAACTAAGAAAGTGTTGTGTGGTTTTTGAACTCTAGTAACTGTATGGAGCAATGTTTCTGCGGTCTTTGTATCATGCAGGTGCACAAGCTCACCGCCGTCACAATGAGTTTCCTACTACCATTTCTCGCAATTTCCCTGATCAACAGTCGGTGGTATAGCATAAAGAAGCATAGCAACGCAGGGAACAAGAACACTTGGATGTACACGAGCAGAAATGACTTAAACCTGCCTTCTGTCCAAAGGTCAGCAGGGGGAGACTCCACACGCAGCTAAAAAGTCTATGAGATAATTACCCTATTTCTTGTTTGATTCATTACCTTAGTAAATGTTTTTCCTAATGAGTTAATAGTCTCAATCACTAGTTTCAAGTCTTCAAAATTGTAACATTTTGGTCCCCTAAAAAGTGTTCGGTTGTAATAAAAAACATTCCATGGCATCATTTAAGCCTGTGTTTCACTAGCCAAATCCCAATTAATATCACAGTAAATGTAAATTACAGATGTACAATGCTACCAAAGCTAGTTATTAGTATTGTAACTTCTAGCTGCAATTTAAAAAAAAAAGAAAACTGACAAAATGCCAAACTGGAAGCTTTAAAACGGTAGTCCACAAACCAGTGGGTCACGACACAGCGGCTTTATTCCATGGATGTATTATAAGAACTTGATACTGGATTTTGTGACCCTCTGAATATGTGCACAAGTGTTTTTTCCCACTACCTTGGCCTGCAAGTTCCCACTCAGCCCTTAGACTTTACATTGTAATGACATCACTGGTTTTTAAATCACTTTATTCGGCTCAGGGTAAGTTTTATAGTTTTAGAAATATAAAACCTTCATGGACCAGCAATTTATAGCAGATAGAGTCATAATTCACATTGTTTGCAAAGTTCAAGACGTCCTGCCAACAGTTTTATAGATGTCTCTTTCACTATTGCAGTCTATGGGGAAAATGGGAAAATTTGCTTAAAATAGTCCAAAAAGCCACCTTTGCAAATGCTTATGAGGAACAAAATCATCAAGAAACACTGAATAAATTCAAATGTTTTGTTTGTTCACTCAAAAGCTCCACTGGGGACTTTCAAATGAGCTAAATCTGTTGGAACAGTAATTTTAAAAAATACCTCGTTTTTAAAGTTAATCCCTGCAGATAATACATGGAAATGGAGCTCACTGTTGTGTCCAATTCCAGTGCACACCTTAGAACAAGCAGGGTGGGATGCTACTCTGATATCCACACAGTTGCAAGCATTCAGGCCCAATTAGGAGCGATTCTGTAAAGGCGTGAGATCAGGGACGCAGGGGCAGAAAGAAAGACAGAGAGAGAAAGAGGCAGGACAGTGCCAGAAGCACCAGGGGCAAATGTTGTGTTCAGTGAAGAGACTATGTACAGATGTGCTGGCTGGTTCTCACAAAGAGCCACTGATGTCAGCATTGACAACTAAACACGTAGGCACAAATAAGGACTCTATTGTTATTCGGCTCTTGAAACACCACCCAAAAAAAAAAAAAAAAAAAAAACTTTTGGAACGAGGACTGTGGGCAAGAAACAATCCCTGTTGATAGCACAGTGTCTAATAATACTCTGTTACATCTAAAGTGGTATCTTCCGTTCCATAAATGTCATCACATGGTATCTATTGCTCACTCGGCCTCCTCTCCTCTCCTGTATAATTAAAGTAGCACGTTCCTTTCAGCGAGCATCACTGCAGGATGACGGTAAACTGAGGAGCTCACTGAGACGTACAAGAGGAGACGTAAAATTAAAGGAGCAGTATACCAGTTTGTATGCTCCATTTCACATGAATACATAAATTAATGCTTCGAGCAAAAGTGTAATTATAAAGGGATAAACTCGGTTATTCGAGAACTTGTTTTGGGACATGTATGATTATTTTTTTGGCAGACGTCGTGGAGGGAAACAAGGTTCCAATCACCCTGCAATACGCCTGCTCTGATCTCATCCATTTGTCACGCTTCCTTCTTGTCAAAATCCTCTGGGAACACAGCGCACAAAGCCGTAAAACTCAGATGCATCATGATCGTGAGTGGAAAGTGCTTTCCAATCCTTCTCCTGCTGATTAATGCAGCCACTGTGACCATGGAGGCTAAAAAATAAGACAATAGACAGAAACAATGAATGAACGCAGACTCGATAATTCTGATAATTAGGGCACGACTCACTCTTTAGAGGAAGGTTGCGGTCACCGTGACGGTGATTACATTGATTGTTGAACACGCTTCACATACTGGATGAATTTCACATTGGGGATCATGGCCAGTTAGGGTGCGCTGTAATTGTACACCTATTCAGGCTGCCTCAGGGGCTGATGATCAGAGTCATGTTCAAGTTCAGCAGTGTTGTGCCTTGGCTAAAAACTCTCCCCTGACCTCAGTGACTAATAAATGACTAATAAAGCGGAGCAGACACATGTCTCCAATCTAGCAGAACTTAACCCTTTTGAAACAACATGGCTATTATCCCAAGATACGCAGTTATGACTGAATTACCATACAAAGCATTCCAGTCTATACAGTAAAGATCAAACCACATCATCACACAGTTAAATATGTCGCTGTCTCCCTCAATGAATCTCTCTCCTTCTCGCACTCCCAGGTATCATTATTTCTCCACAGACAACACCGGTCCTCCATCTGATCAGCAGATGGTCTGGACAGCATTATTAACTGTAATTGGTGGTAATCTGGGGCGATTTTTTATTTCGGTGACACTTCATTTTCTATAATTCTCGCCTCTCCCTTTTAAGTCACCTAAGCGTTGTGTTAAGTGCCAGAGTGAGACTGTGCTTGTGCCAGTGTTTAATGTGTTCAAGTCTTCAGAGACATGCAGGCCTCAATGAAAAGCAGATGTGCAGATGGATAGATGGTTTAGGGAGAGGGAAGGGGAGCGATCAGAGGTGTACTGTGCTTAAAGCAGGATGAGGCGGTTGAGATGGAGAGGGGGGGGTGCTAGAGAGGGAAACGGGATGTCAGGAGTGTGATGCAAACATCTGAACCCAAGGTACAACAAGCTGCCAAAACCACAAGACAGATGCCTCTGGAAATCCGATGTGACACCTCAACTGGCCCCACTTTGGCTCCATAAATCATAACATTCAGCACTTAAACAGTTAATAATGATCATTTTATTCCTGTTCGCCCCAACGCCCCCACCTGCCATTGGTCCCCCCCTCTCCTCCCTCTCTTTCAACAACAGACAGGTCAACAGACACAAGTGTGTGACAGCCGGCTGTGGGACTTTGTAGAGGGATGCTCTGGTTGTGCGTCTTGTCTGGTGCAGATGTTGTGTATTATGGTCTAAAGCCTTTTCCCGGCTTCACTGAATCTCATAACTCATGTCTATATTTGTGTCTGCGGCATAGGCCCGGAACTTATTTGTTTGCTTAGTAATGGATGTATGATTGAAAAACCTGAGGGCACAAGTAAATGAAAAATAACAATGTCTACGGAGAAAGCTCCTCTTAAAGCAGGTGCGGAGCGAGGGAAGAAGAAAAACTCTATTAAATTACTGTTGGAGCACAGAAATGTCAGTGTTTTTGTAGCAGGATTACGAGTACAAGAAGACATGAGAACTTTCAGGAGGATAAAATCAATTTGTTCAAACTGATTTTAGCTGCACTCAAACAGGTATCTTTGCTTCCTACCCATTTTCTCATGGTCGGCTTGGTCACACAATAACCGTTCAGATTAGCTTTGAGCAAAAATACAAAAGGTCAAATGAAGAAGAGTGACTCATGTGGTTAAAGAGGCATCGAGCTGTAACTATTTCTGGGCACAGCACAAAAATATCTTACTTTACCTCCAAATAAGTAATAACATTAAAGAAATCATTAGTACATATAACAACTGGGCCCAGTTGTCCAAGCAAACCTCTTTGCGGATACGTCTGGTTGTTCATGCTAAGTGGCAACAAAGTTTTAGGTCATACTGATGAATGCAGTGGTCGGTAAATGATTAGCTCGCTTGCCTTTTAGAGAAGAAGGCACATGTTGTGGGAAGCAGGCGTCCTCATAATACCAGGCTTTTCAAATGGAGCAGTGCTAACCGCAGTCATGAACACAAACAAATAGTTGGCAGCCAACAACACTCCCATCCCCAACCCCACCCACCCCATCCCAGCCTAGCAGTGCCAGGCTCTGTGCCCGCCGAGTCTTAGAGACCAACCACTTTACCACATGGCTTAAAGAGGGGCCGCTGCACGTCAAAACCCAAACATAGGAGAAAATGTTGGGATTATGTGACTCCACACACACACACACACACACACACACACACAGACGCAAACACACACACACACACACACACACACACACACACACACACACACACACACACTCCCTCTCTCTTTTTCTCTCTCACACACACACCTTTAAAAGAATACACTCACACTGAAGTCTCACAGTGATGGACTGAATAGCTTTGGTCATTCCTGGTCACTTGCCACAGCACACTACCAGCCGTCACATCCAATCTTTTTCTCCGCTGTCCTACCTGATTAACATAATTAAAACTTTACACTTGTGCATGTCACCACCTGGTGGTAGCACCTTGTCACTGGCCGTGCCCTCCAGGCCATCAATTGTGGGAACAAATCTATCAACAGGTGATCCAAGGAAGACGGGCTTAAAAAGCGGTACAATTTCTGCAGGTAATATAGATTTGAGCTCAAATCAGTCAGTCAGAAGTAACATAATATTTTCTTTGAATTTTAAAGCACACAAGTTCAGACCGGCCTCTAATGCAAATCGGACCTTATTACTCTATAGCAGTAGTTCTCAACCTTCTTGAGTCGCGACCCCCAATTTAATATACATGTTGTCCGCGACCCCCGCTCACTGAACAGAATCTCACATGCACAGTTCAGATCACCCAAAAAAGAAACAAAATGACCAAAAAAGACACAAAATGACCAAAAAAAGACACAAAATGACTAAAAAAGACACAAAATGACCAAAAATAGACACAAAATGACCAAAAAAAGACACAAAATGACCAAAAAAGACACAAAATGACCAAAGAAAGAAACAAATTGACCAAAAAAAGACACAAAATAACCAAAAAAAGACACAAAATTACCAAAAAAGACACAAAATGACAAAAAAAAAGACATTAAATTACCAAAAAGACTAAAACACATGAACACTTTAACACAGTGGAGACAGAGCTGACTTCCAAAATGATTTGGCGACCCCCAGAAATCATCTCGCGACCCCAATTGGGGTCGGGACCCCAAGGTTGAGAATAGCTGCTCTATAGTACTCTGCATCGGATCACACCCAGTTCGGGTATCTGTAATGATATCAAGGCCGAAAAAGTGAAATATCTTGGATCTTGATACAGCCATTATGTCATTTTCAATAAAAATTTGTTGAAATCCACAATGGTTGTAAATACAGAAGAAATAACAGACCTACATTGAGTAACCAGTTCATTAAAGTCATGTCCAAAACAAAAGCCCTGCAATAAATCCTCCTACCTTTATGAGGGTTATAATTTCCAGTTATTGTTGAAACTATTTATTCATGTTTATTCATGTTTAATTGTGTTACATTATACTGAAAGGTAAACTGTTCACTAGTTTTAGCTGGGTAAACCTAATGAACTTGTCACTGGATGTATTTTCTGAGGGGTCGATGTATAAATTCTACTTTTTCACATTAATAAATGCCTATATTACAAACTGATATAAAGATTGAGTCAAGGCAGTTAAGCAGGTCTTTAAACATTACCTGATGCTCGGGATGTGATGTGTTTATGTTTCCAACAGCTATAACAGCGAGATGAGCAGAATCAACAGAACTGAGTATTTAGCCTGAGCAATGATAACCACATGATGATATCTGAACAGAGAAAGAACAGAGCTCAGCATACAGAAACCCAGACATAATCAGCAGGAAATCCAAGGAAAAGACCTCATAGTGCTCGAAGACAATTTTTGCACAATGACCTCTGGGAACAGCAGTAAAAAAGTACCATAGCAATGATTGATTATCACAAAAATAAGCATATCTTCTATCTTCAAGTCAAACTGTTTTAGAACATTTGTTGATATAAGAAAAATGTGCATAGTCAACAAACCACTTCAAAGCCACAAGTAGCCACAAATCTATCCTGACAATCACTATCATAACAAGATTTTGCCCGCAAATCCGAACACTGCCAGGATTAATCACAGACAATCACAAAGTTTTACAAGGAGTGCTCAGCCAAACCACATCCTATAATTTGACTAAAAAGCCACATAATTGTAAAGGCCAAACATTGTACAAAGCATCAGTCAGGCCCGCAGACTGACTTGATAGACCAGCGGACTGACAAGACGTGATGCACTTGGCTGGCAGACGTGACGGGGACGTCAGGCTTAGTGACAGACACCTTTATAGGGCTGGTGAACAACACGGCTCCGGAGCCAGGCCAACAGTGCTGAAACCTCGGCATGGGATCAGGAGGTGCTTCAAAGCCAAACAAGAGACTGCTCTGTTTGGGGAGGCGGCGGTAAATACTGGCAGAGCGATGCCAGTCCAGAGGACTGACCAGCACTTGGCGCACCACACCCTCAGAGAAAGTGTTAAAGGTGTTACTTCTTAACAGAATCAAGTTATTTCCTGCAACAACCAAACATAAACTATGTTTCAAACTACTTAAAAACATTTTAAATCAGTGTTTATTTAAAAGTTTTTAGATACTGAATCTGTGTATGCACATACTACATTGAATGCCTGTGTTTTGTCTGTGTGAGTGTGTTCACTCGTGAGAATAACCAGTGTATATAAATCTGCTGTAAAAAATAAACATGGCGATTTAGTGCAGAAGCTGCCTTTTCCCCATCTGAACAATAGGCCTCAGTTTGTCCGTGTGCCCACTCGAGTCGTACCAAAACACAGCAGACGTCCCTCTCAAACTGTAGTGAAATCAGATCCATTTGACAAACATCAGCATGGCCCTCTATTTGTCCAAATTACTGTAATAAAACAATAAATCTGTACAATTGTGGACGGTGTGCAAGGTTATTAAAATAACAGTTGATGTTTTTTTTCGCATGTTGAGTTTTATTCCATGTGGCATAGCAACAAAAAAGACTTGTGGTAGCACAATTATATTTCTCATATTTTCCTTTAAAAAATGTGAATGGCATTTTTTTTTAAACCAAGAGACCATTTTTTCAAGTGTTTCTTTCTATCTTTAGTTTTTTAAAATTCCTAAATATTTGAAAGAATTCACACCACAGAGAGACAAAATTTCCTACAAATTGATGAACTGAAGTTTGCAAAGGTATGGGTATTCAATTGGAATGATGATTTTTTTTAATATATATATATATAAATAATAGCAAGAATTATACTTTTGGTGGTTTGGATATTATGTTCAGATTCCCAAAGTTGTGCATGTTCAGACTTGTTCACCATCTTGGTTTGGTGTGTTATTAGCATGCAAATATTTGCTAATTAGCACTAAATATAAAGTAAATCTGAGGCTG
This sequence comes from Centropristis striata, assembly GCF_030273125.1. Classification (NCBI taxonomy): domain Eukaryota; kingdom Metazoa; phylum Chordata; class Actinopteri; order Perciformes; family Serranidae; genus Centropristis; species Centropristis striata. Next base: position 36,907,651 of record NC_081525.1, on the reverse strand, counting down.
ATGGAAATACCATTTGTTTAGCAGGTATTTGGTGATAAAATAAAGGATGGGCAATTAAAACATAACCTGATGGTGGCGCTAGTGGATAAGTTAGTTCCAAAGTAAGTCCTGCATTGAGACGAACACGAACATCTGTACAGAATTTCATAGCAATCCATCCGTGGCGCTAGAGGAAACAGAAATAAATGAGAGTATAACAGATATTCCCACTGAAATCAACATAGCAGGCAGGCTGGACAGAGTGGCGGCCATATTTAAGTGTGTCGTTGTTGGGCTAACTTCTGTGTAAACTTTCGTCTTATCCTACTTGCGACAAGAGACAATTTTCTTTTGAACCAGTCAAATGACCACATCAAACAGTTCAATGTCAGTTCTACTCTTCAATTCAATTTCTATGGCAGGAAAAGTTACGGGGTCACCAAAGTTATTCATCCTCTGGGCAGCATGGATGTCTCTGAATGTCATGGTAATCCATCCAATAGTTGTTGAGATATTTCAGTCTGGACCGATCAACTGACCAACAGACAATTGCTATCACTAAATCCATGCAGCTAGCATGACTAAAAATAGGCAGGACAAAAGCCGACTCAGCACAAGCAGTCTTGCTTTGTTAACTTGGCACATCCCCGAGCCAGTGGCCTGTTCATTTTGGTCTTCCAAGAGGCTGTCGGTACAAAACTCACAGTACTCCTTCAGTACTCCTCAGCCAGCACCCAATATTTACAAGGAATCCCAAATCTGTGAGAGAATTCGATTGAACACAGATGGCAGGAAATTCCTCGGAAATGACAGTGGCCAAACTCAACCACAGAACATGAGAGCATCTCAATGTAGCAGACGCATCGAGGCCCATCTGACAGATACTCTCTCTTCTTCTCGCCCAGCATCGCCTCCTGCCATCGATTATAGTTTGACAAGAGTGGAGATTTATGTGACTTCTGTAAAACAAGTGATCAATTTGCAGCAATTACTGTATATTTCTAATGGTTTAGAGGCTGCAGTGGGGGAGAAATAAATGAATAGTTAGGAAAACGTCTGGAGGAAAATTCCCTTGACGGTCGGTGGTCCAACTGAGAGGTTGAATTTAAGTGATGGTAATTAGATCACATTCAAATGGAGCAACATTTGAAAATGATTATTTTGTTACCTACTCACAGTGCACATAACCTTCTGTTATTCTCAGAGGGGATGCTAGTTGTTTAAAACAAGGGCCAAACCAGATGTTTTGGGAACCAAAAGAAGAATCCAATTTCACTTCCTACTTCTTTGTTACTCTTTGTTGTTTTAGCGCAGGAAGAATAATGGAATGTTACTTTGTGAAAAGGATATGTTCAAAGCATGCATAGTAATTGCTTTGGCTTTTGAAGTTTCCGGTTAAAGTTGAGGCCAGTGCTTCTCCACAGTGTCCACAATGAATATTAGTCAGGAAGATTAGGGGTTAACTCACCCCCAAAATGGAGCTCTTTGAGGAAAGTGGGTTTTTCAAAAGCCCATAAATTTGCTTTGACAGCAGAGGCACAGAGGCTAAGCTTTTATTTTGATTTGATTATTAGTGTTATTTCATGTCACCGGTTTTTAAAACCCTTCAAACTTCAGCACACATAATAAGCTGATCTACACTAACATAAGGCACTAAATACTTATCCTCAAAACACATGTTATCTTAGAACACAATCACCCAATTCTCAGCTATGTGAGAGAATTTAACTGTGCTATAGTCATTATGTGATGACGCACTGCAGAGATGACTTCACTTATTGACTAAAGGGTTTATCTTGTTTCAAAGGATTTTCTTCAAACAAGTTATCTTGACATGAGGAAGTTTATTCAACTTATTTTCATAAAAGACAGTTTTTAATCAATATATTCTCTGTATGGGTTTGTTTGATCCCCTACGAAAATATCTAGAAAGTTTTAAAGAAGTTGTTAATCTTGTGAAGCAGAACTATTGGGTTAGTTTAGCCACCAAAATACTTGGTTATGGTAAGAAAAAAAAAAGAACAGAGTTAAGGTTATGAAATACTACTTTCGTACATACCAATGGGACACACACACTGGTCTCCCGGTTAAAAGCTGGGGTTTGTTTGATATCGCCAACACTGTACCTATGTCGGTTTTATACTATGTCACGGGACAAAACTTTGTAAGAAAGTTACAAATTCAAGCCCATTACTTTTTGTAGAAAATCATACGAACCGTTCTGATTTATCTGACACAAACAGCAAAATTAAATATTCTGTAACTGATTCAAACCAACAGCGAGAAACTGCGCGAAGACCTGCTACTGCACAGCGGTCAACATCCACCACCAAAGGACATTAACGGTGAAAAATGAACCCCCCTTCCCTCAGAGGGCACCACACTATTGGGGTTTTCATAAATATACAAAATAAATAAGAGAGGGCCCCAGGTTTTCCACTGAGCAAACCTGTGTTGAGTTTCAAACCACACATACCGAAGGAAGTCAGCAATACCATTCTTTTATTGTGTGGGGAGTCCTCATTCACCAAAGGCTTTGGCACTGAGGACCACCCCTCCTCACAACCACACACACACATTCACACACACACACACACTCACAAACACAGATCACACATAGCAACTAACTCCATCTCAAACGTAACTTGAGATGGACAGTCCATCAGACATTATATATCATTTCACATCAAACAGAGCTCCATAATGCTGCTGTGAGGAGGGGGCCTGCAATTCATAGCGGACCTCTCATCTCTCTACAACCTAAGAGCCCACTGTTGGCTACCGCTTGAGCTACGATGGCATGACTCCTGAGCCCCCGTGGTTACAGGGACTAAGGCACAGTGGGGCCTGTAAAAACCCAAAATGGTACCAAATGACACCTAAGGAAACACATTCAATCTTGTGCGGTGGGAGGTCAATATACAGTTATTTACACAGACAGCAGCGCTGTGTGTTGGAACGGACAGGGCCACCATCAAAGAGCTTTATGAGCAAATATATTCTCACTGCGTAAGCATTTTAGATGTCCAGGCATTAAAGCCCTCCAGTGTTTTCCCTTCTCTTGTTTAATGGCTGTAATAAGATTCCTTTTATTATGATTTCTGCTCTAACTGCGTCCCTTCACCATGTGAGTCAGTCGAGGTGCTACGGCCAAAGTCACACACGACTTTTGTCTCAGTAGTAAAATTATTTCAGAGTCAGAATTTGCCACCCTTTTTGACTGCCGGTCAGCCCCAACACATCCAGTACTGGGGCTGCACAGTTCATCAGTTTTTAAATTTAAATTGCAACATGGACTGGTGCAGTTTTCAAATCGCAGGAGGCACAATATTTGTTAAAGGCAAAATATTTGTAAAAATAATATTCTGAATTAAGTATTGTGGTGCTGCATGATGTCCTGGACTACAAATCACATTCTACACAAAATCATATTACAGTTGCAATATCATTCAAAATAATCACAATTTGATTTTGTTTTCCAAACTGGGATTAGCATGGTGCTTTAACAAGAACCCATAGTTTTACAGTGACACATGCGGGAAAAAGACATATGGTACAAAAGCACAAACAGGTATTGTCAACTAAAAACAGCAGACAACATCTATCACCTGCAGAACAAGAATGTCACCTAAGGTGAACTTGCATTGAGAATAAATCAGATTCCCACAGATTGTATTTATCCTTTGCTTTGAACAAACCAGTTTAGTTCCAAAAATATGTTTTGTATGTAGGACTATTATATAAGCTACATATAGGTTGTGTAATAAACATCTGGAACATTATATAAAACTGAACCACAAAAAGTCTCTCTTAAAGTGATCATAATGTTGTGGGGAAAAAACAATACAATGCATACATGTTTTGGGACATATTTAAATTTGACATATTTCACATTATTTTACAGGTCTGTATAAAGTATTGTACATGTGCAGCAAGTCACGTATTTGAAGTTATTTTTTCTTTCTTATTTTTCACTTTTTTTCACTTTCTTTTTATTATTATTTTGTAATGTGACATATTGAATATGTATCATACTTCCAATGACAACACATTAACTTCTTAACATCTATCATGTTAAATTTTAATTAAGTTAAAGTACTCCAGGCCCAACAATATGGATTGCCCGATTGCCCGGTGAAGTTAAGTTTTTAGGCCCCGATTAGACGAGGACGCTTGCGGGTAAAAATGACAAAATATTTCATCGGAAGTGCCTTTCGTTTAGACGGCGACAGCATTTTTGGGGCTTAAAAATGCAAAAAATCTGAAACCACCATCCAGAGTGGAAAAGCTGAAACTCTGCTCAGATCTGCTCACGTCGTGTACGCGTTTACGTCACATACATGCTCCAGTACAGGGAAATAAACAAACATAAGGGATTATTTCCATGCGTCTGACCTTCAAGCTGCTCTGGCAGCTCTAATAAACTTACAGGAGTCTTTCCACCAAATGTACAGGATATGTACAGATAGTATTTGTGTACAGAGAAGGATCTGGAAGTACCTCTATCACATTTTGGACCGACCAATTCGTCGGAGGCGAGCCAGACGGTTTTGGACGAGACCTGGGAGATCTAGTGGATGGTGGATAACTTTGTGGAAGGAGTAGCTGATGATAATACGTGGCTTCATCGCTTTAAGTGATGCCGCCTGGCATGCAAACCCAATCCAAACACAAACTTTTGCATCACCGTATGCACATAGATTTCCTCCCGAAAACGATCGTCTAATCGCGGAACAAAAGTGAAGACGCAACGCCACTTTTGCGTCTTCTGTTCAGACCTTCATTATGTAAACGTAGCCTAAATCAAGCATCTTCCAAACGGGTATGTGGTACAAATGACACAATGGCCATTGTCTTTCTGAAGCTGATAATGGACTCGCAGGCACTCGTTAAAAAATGTCAGAAGGTAAAAACAATTTTCAAATGTTTATGAGTGAGTACTTTAATTATCCTGGAAACGGGAGTTTATTTGGGTTAAATTTAGTCGTTGTTGTTGTTTGATAACTGTTAACAAATTAAACTATTTTGAAAGTAAAAATTTATTCTGGGCAAGTAGATTTCTGGTATATCGCCCCTGGTTTAATTTGTGATTGGGATGATAGCTGCATGTCCCTTCCCTACTATCTCCACTCATTTGACATTATCTCTCTGCTATCTACCCTTGAATGGAGGCAAATATACCCCCGAACAAAACAGCAAATATGAAGCAAACAGTAATGCCTCTGAGCATTAAGTTGATTATGTCAGTCTGTGGTGAGAAGGGGTCTAATCAGATGATAACGAGCAGAAATAAAGAAATCTTTCTTCATCATGATCTTGGCTTCTAGCATATGTGTTGTTTGGCTGCTATTGGCCCGAGAGTGTAAGGTCTGAATAAAGAGGGAACCTCGAAGGGCTCTGGCCTGTACCATGTGTCAGGCCTTTCACATAACCTGGCATTCATTGTGAAGCTCTTTTACGAACCATAAAAAATATTCATTTCGCCTCTGACCTGTTTTCCAATATAGTCTCCAAACCCATAAAAGGGTTTGCTTTTCATTTATTTTTATTTGAAGAACTTTGAAATGCAAATGTTTGTTTCCTTGCACGTAAAAATTGAGAGAAGCCATCTTAAAAGAGAAATTTGATGTGAAATATGAATTCTGGCCATTTTACATCATCCCTAACATAAACATGCGGGTTCTCAGTGCAAGTCTTTTTGTGCTGTTAAATGAGTGTACTTTGGCAGGCTGCAGTGTACATATACAGATGCTTTGCCTCTCTCGCTGGACTCCTTCATGACTCAGAGCTCTTGAGGCTTGTAGAAGACTGGCATCTTTACAGTGGCCTAGATTGGCCATATTTTCGTGTCAAATGACGGGTCTGGCCCTGTAAAAGTGGGCACTGTGGTAAACTGTGCATTTACATTTACAGCTAAAGCTATCAAGGACGTGGCTAACAAGTCTTGTTGACTTTTGTTGAATTGCGGTTTTAGGGGCTACACATTATATATTTACTTTACTGCAGCCATTTCTAGCCCTCAAATGAAAGTACATCCATGTTTTTAATTCATCTATTCAGTTTATAGTTAGCTTCCATTTTTCCAGTTGGAATAAAAAGCTGCATTCTTTATAATAATGACTGTGTTATTGCAAAAATTGTGGAAGGTTTATTGTTCCCAGTGTATCGAATCATTCTCAGTCATTTGCAAATAATAAAAAAAATGACATACTGGCAATTTATGCTGGAGGCCAGTACTACAATGCCAGTTATGCGTAATCAGATATGAGTACCAAGACAATCAAAGCACACAGCTGCATAAAAATGACTCAAAAAACTTGAATTATTCATCACTATACATTTGCATCAATGTCATTTTAAATATTTAAAACATACTTGGAACATTCAGATACTTTTACAGGATGACAGATTACAGCATAAGTGGTAAATTTACTCCAAAATGTCAGGCTTGCCAACTGTTCCATGTACAAAGTTTGACTTTGCCCGAGCCTGGCAAGAGACCTGGCCTGCTGGTGATTGGTTGAAGCCCAAGTGGTACGAAAAAGAGGCTAGGTAACTAAAACAGGGAATCATGTGCGATAGGTGTTGTCTTTACTGTTGTGATCAAGTGGAATAGGCAATGTGTTAAGCAGTAAAACCAAAGGGCTTTCTTGGAAGTGAGGTGTTGAAGGTAATCAACAATGAAATACAGACCAAACCAGACCAAAAGGCTGTGTTTCATCACCTGTGTTGCCTGGTTAAAATATTTGTTTTGCTTTGATCCATCAAGTTAGTTGGCAGGAGATGCTGTGATGATGCAACTTACTCTACCAAACCAGCTATCATTTTAATGGCAGAGTGATTCAATTCAAGCCAGACAGTTAAAACCTTGGCTGTTTGGTTTATAGTTGTCAGTGTGAATTGCTACACGCTGATTTTGGTGATTTGTTTTCACAATAAATATAAAGCACAGTTTGTTTGTAATAAATACTTACAGGGTGAAAAGAAAACATGTCAATTTGTTGTACAATAGTTTTTTTGACTATGTTTGTATCCGATCATGGAAAATACCACAGGTTTTTTACAATGCAGTGCAGTGACAATGCACTACTTTTATTTATGTAGTTATTTTTCAACTCAGACAACACAGCCCTAAATGACAGAATAAACAATACAACTCCCATCATTCAGTGCAGTATTTCTATGCTTTTGCTCACTTAACATGTCCGGCACTGTGTTATCAACAGACCCCGGAAAGCCTGTAACACAGTAGGCTTGTGTGTTCCACTACAGGACAGCAAACACACTGTCAAACTCCATGGAGCACTGCAGAACGCACCGGGCTGTGTAATGCTGTAGAACAAGCAGCAGGTATTTGTTAGTTAATCAGCATTTGAGGCTGAGGTTGTGTTCAGGAGCAGCAGGGCTGTTTTGACTAAGCCATCTCAGCGAGGGCCTGGTCATGGAGACTCCCAGCATTTGTTAAAGATTAGCGGCCTAGTCCTGATGTACTGAACTCAGGTCAAGTAGAGTGCAGGGCTCGGACGTTTCACCGTATCTCTCCCATCTGCTGCTCTCACACAGCATATCTACCAGTCCGGGTACATGAGACACACTGAATAATGTGATTAAAGGTTTTGGAGCTGGGTTCGGAGTTCACAGAGGGGAGATTGTGGGTCAAAGACGAATAAGGATTTAAAATGTGAAAATATATGAAAGTGTCTAAAAATGCCTATTTAAGCTCTTTCTATGTTTATTAGACTGTTCTGTATACAACTCAACAACAGAGAATAACTTTAAGAATGAAATTTGCATATTTTTTGTGGATTGTATGCAAAATGTATGAAAAATGTCCTTCCCGGGTAACGGGAATGGCTTTTAAAATAATTCAAATTTCTACCATTGTTAGCTTATAAAAGTTAATAGATATCAATTTTTAGAGTTCAACAAACAATTACTGCTCAGAAAAACATAGTTTTATCAAAAATGTTTGCGAAATATTTGGTTAGTTATACTGGAATGGGCTTACTAGGTGCTCTTGATCGTACAATCTTTCATGCCAAAAAGAGAAAAAAACTGGAAAATGTATTAGAATACTTTACAGTAAAGGCAAAAATATTTGTCATTGTATCCTCAACTCAAGAAAACCTGATTGTGTAAGATAATATTACATTTTAGGTTAGATTACTTCACTGCATCACTGTTACCCGGAGTGACATGTTGTTATCCAGGAATGACGTACTGCAAGATTTCAAAGTTTTTCACTACTCATGAATATATCTTTTCAACAGTCATACATAGTACAAAGGGAGAGACACTGAGAACTGTTAAATATTTGAAAAATAATTTTTCAATCTTAATTTCAAAGACAGAACTGACCGTTTAACAGAAGACAAGTCAGGTCGAGAAAGAAAGAAAGAAGGAAAGAGAAAGAAAGAAAGAAAGAAAGAGATGGGGTCAATTTGACCCTTGTGGACGGTATGAGGGTTAAATGTAGGCATTTCATAAATTAATTTTGCCGGCATTTCATAAATTGTGTGCGGGGGGTTAACGACTCTGCCTTTTGAATGATCACAAATGAGGCCTCCAAACAAATCTTCATAACTCAAAACTGAGGATCTCACTATGTAAATTCATAAATTTTCAGAAAGAGTAGGACCTGATGTATGTAGGGATGTACTGTATAAAGTGTTCATGTAGTATGAAATATGTGGACATGTTCATAGTTCAAACTTGGAAGAAGAAGGAAATCTTAACTGTTTCTATCATGAATTGAAGAAAAAATACAACTAAACATCATAAAATATCAGACACACATAAGTCTATTATTAATATAATATTACAATATCAACTTGATGCTTAAAAAATACGAAATAAAATACTATATTCATCAACATGTCCATTGTGGATAACAGAGGACATGTCCTGGGTAACAGAAGATCTTCGTTATCCAGGGAGGACATATTGTTATCCAGGGAGGACAAATAAGCTATTTTCCTGCCAAAACTTGGCCAAACAATGGCCTAGATAACTAAAACATAACGTAGTCTTCATCACATCAATGATAGATTTCACATGGAAAAGCCATTTTTTAAATAATAAAACCAGCATATGTTTTATTAGCGTTATCCAGAAAGACACATGATTTTAGGACATCATACACCAGTGACCAAAAAGGTCCAAATATCAGCATTTAAAGAGAGACTTATTGACCTTTCAAGAAGTTATCTGGGTCCATCAGAGTCTTCTTGATTATGCTGTAGCTGGTCAAATGACTACAGAAATGCTTTATGGGTAATGGTGGAATTTCAATGTCTGTTACCCAGTGAGGACATTAGGGAAATCCAAAAATGCGGACAAAAGTATTACTTGTGTAAAAATGTAAAAAAGCCTTGGGTTGTTACTGTATTAGTAGGTATTATTGCAAACAACACCACAATTATGCCCAAGTAGATTATGTATACATTTCTTAATTTTTTTTGACATTTTGTCAAATTTTTATAGTTAGATTTAAGCCCGGACGTTACTCAGGAAGGACATTTTGGTACTTTTGAGCACCATAGCTCCTTAAATGTTTATTTCTTACAATAGGTAATGATATAAGTAAGTAAAGAGGAGTGAGTTGGAGAACATAATGTAGTGTTTTAAAATGTTTATTTATTTATTACATAATAAATATGCTTCGGACCCTGAAATTGAGACGTCTCGTCTTTGACCCTTGTACAGAAGTTGTTCATTCAGGAAGCAGCATTACCCCGTTCTGACAGACAGTCACTAAGGTCATGCCACAGAGGCATTTACAGCATATATGCAGTAATAAGCATATCAAGATTGTACTTCTTACCCTTTATACTAAAGTTTCCTCTTCTGCTTACCATCTGTGTACGTTTGTGAACCTTCTGTGTGTCATGGTTTGGTTGGTTTCTATTGCATGGGAGTGTATTATCAGATGCGAACACTTCCAGTCAGAGTATCTACGCTGAATAAAGGAATAACAATAGCCTGCATGCTCTCAGCCTATCATTAGCCAAAATACTAAATGAAAACCAACTGTGTGGGAACAATAAAATAATTTGTCAAGGGAGAAGGGTGCAGATAAATTCTGAAAGCATTTTCCAATTGGCTCAGGCTTCGGTGTGCTGGGCCAAGTGCTCAGCACCTGGCTGTCATGGCCCTGATGGTGCCTAATTCATTTTAACGTTCAAACACATGCCTATTAGATCACTGTCGAGCTGAAAGTGCCTGATTAGGGTTTTTATCAGTATTAGTCAACATGGGCTGTGAGCTGAATTTTTAAGGGCAAAAGTTAGATAAACAGAAGGGAGAGAAATCTTGCTTTCCTCCCATTTCTTAAGTCCCTCATTCTATCGAACTAAATCTGTGACTCAGGACGTACTGGGGAGAAAGCCAACACTCATCCCAAATATCCTTGTCAAAAACTCCTGATGATATATAAAAGAGATATTTTGCTACAGGAATGTTTATTGGTTACTTAAACCGTGAGAACTCCTGTGTCTTGCCTGTGTGGATCCAAGAATTTTAGCGTATCAATTTTAAGGTTAGTGAAGCTCCTCTTGATGGGTTTTGGTTTCTTAGTTAAGCTTGAACACTGAGCTGAAGGAAACAGCTGTAAATGGCAAGCCAGCCAGCCATTACACACTGGTTTCCATTGGGCTCAAATCTTTCAGCTTCCATTTTTAACATGACCGGCCCGTCACCACTATCTTTACTAAATATGACAGAAATCAAGGTTTGGAAGGCCCAACAGATGGAAATCTATATATACACACCCACAAATGTGCATATATCCAATCACAAACAGTTTGATTAAATGCACAAAAATACAGATTTGAATATGTCTTCAATTGTACCAAAGCATTAAACAACAATAACTCTTTGTTGATTGATTTGGTTGTTGGAAAATGTCAGTGTGTCAGCATTTACTTTGCCAAGTATTGAAATTTCTTACTTTCAAAAACAAAGTTGCTGTTCTATTTAGGAAACATGCAACAAGTGGCTGACCAGTGTTGCAACAGACTTCATTCTCAAGCCAAAAAAGCTAAAAACAATCACTGCAGTGTATTACCCTCTTCACTTTCCTGTTAGATCTCTGCTTTGCCTTCTCTTAACTTCAAGGTTTTTATGTTCAGAGTTCATCAACATGTCCATTCTGTCCTCCACTTTGACCCAAACATTAGCACACGCTCACTCATCCACTCACTTGTATCTTTGTAACGATCCACATTGACATAATGCATTCCCTAGCTCTTTACCATAACCTAAACCTACCTGTAATCTTAACCTTAAAACCAAGTCGTAACCCTCAAACAAGTCTTTGAAGAAGTGAAGATGGAAATGTCCAACTTTCCAAAAATATCCTCACTCTTTTGGTCGCTCACAGACACACACACACACACACACACACACACACACACACACACACACACATACACACACACACACACACACACACACACACACAGACACAGTCCAAATATGCTCACTAATAAAACTGCCAACAAAGAGCCCCATAAGAGATCCTAAGTGTCCAACATGATGTTTGTGTTAAGCAGTGTATTATAGGAGCCGACTTCTGGGTCTTGGGGGGAATGTTAAGCATGTTAATGAAGAGTGCATACTGAGGCTATTACTCAGTGTGCATTACTCAGATATGGATCCATTTAACACACTTACTGCACAGCCCATATGAACCATATGATGAAAAGGAGTCCTACAATTAATCCTGGCAACAGTAAATCAAAGAACAGCATTGATTGTCTTTAACAGGTCAGAAATCGTTTCCTCATTTAGGATTACGGGAAAACACTGCCAACAGAATTGCACAGCTTTCTTTCAATTACAATTTGATATAGAGAATGTAAAGCAGACACATACTACTACAGGAGCCAGAAGATAACACATGTCTCTACTGTTTCCAGTGAATACTTCTGGCCAGAGCAACCAGCTCATCTGTGAGCTTTGGTTTTCAGTTCCACAGGGGGAAATCAAGCAGACATCTCTGGTCGGCAGCAACGTCAGTACAACTACAAGACAATGTCATCTAAGATTCCTTTAACACCCAGTTTGGCAACCAGTCTGTCAAAGATGATTAAGCAAAGAAACTGACATTTGACAGACAGAACTAGAAGAGTTGGAGATTCGCCAAGGCCAATGGTGCAAACAATCCGACAGATAAAGAAACCAAGCTGAAAACATGATCTCCTCAACAGAGAACATGTTCAACAATGCTCAGTCTCCCCTTTACAAGCATTGTCAAAACACCCTTTAGGCACTAAAACTCGATCCGTCTGTGGTTGTAGTTGAACAAACACCACTTGTTAGGGTGTGTGTCTATGATGGAGCGGAGCATTGTTGGGAAAAAGTGGTATTGTCTTGTTTGCTGTTTCAGTACAACATGTTGAGTTCTCATACAGGAAATATTCCCACAATGAAAAAAAGTCACTCAACAGCATCACAACATGGGAAATTGCATCTTCTTATCACATGCTTTATCTCCTTGCTCTGATATTAGCCCACTGAAAAACAGCCTTCCCTTTCAAATATAATTGTCTGTAAAAAGTCTGTAAAAATAACCCTAAGCGTTACAGATCACAGTGCTGGCACAGAGCCTCTAAACTTTATTAACATCCAGAGTCGGCCTGGCCAGGCTCCCAGCTCCCTGCAACTTGGACTTACAAGCGTTAACTTGAACATCAGCCTCACTTTCCCAAAATCCTCCACTTCCTCTCTTCGTGTAGCATCTTGCTGTCCAGATTTTCTAAAAAAAAAAAGAAACATTTTGACAAAACACCAGTCCACCTGCAACTACAAAGCTGCCTGTGTGCTGACATTGCATGAAGAGGATGATATCACTCTCGGCACTGATGGAACCGTGACTTCAAGCAATACATAAGCTATAATAAATTTTGACTCAAAGATTCACTTGCCAGTGCTTTAAAATATATCACTGAAAGAATAATTCAATAGATATTGACTCTGTGTGATGAAACCTGGCTCTCTATCTAGCACAATAATGTGAACAGATCTATATCTGCCAAGACATAATGCACATATGAATATCTGACTTTAAATCAAGGGCAAGTTGTCACGCTCAGGGTTTGTGATTGATGTCAACCCACATCATTCAACAAGCAAGAAGACTTTTTCTCCAAGCAACCTTTATTCCGCCGTTCCTTTGTGCACTTATTAGTCCTGCTAAGCAAGTTAATACAGTGCAGGGGCTGGACTGCATTGCAGATGACTAGAGAATAAGTAATTCTTCCAGAATGCTGGGCTTCTATTAACAAGCACTAATAAAGTATATAAACTGCACTATTAGACTTTATAATGTCTTTCATAGTCCTCTGGGGCAGCGCCAGCCAATGGTGCAGTGAGCTGACTGGGCACTGCCCCATGGCAGCTTCCTGGCAGAGACGGAGAGAGAACAAGAGAGGGGATAAAACTCAAGCTTTTTGGCTGCTCTCTCCTCCGCTCTAATGAAGGCATTAAAACAGCCTCGGCTCGCATCGTGTTTGCCCATTTGTTTTTGACCACTCAGTTGTAGCCAATGTTTGATTGGCTGGCTGATTAATCTCCAACATGACCAGCCTTGTAAAAAAAAAAAAAAAAAAAAAAAAGGGGCATTTCAGACACCATTTAAACAAGTTGAGCAGTTGAAACTGTTGCTGTAGCAATTTTAAATGGTGATTTTTTTCCAAAGCTGTGATGCACTGAGCAAATACTACGTGTCGTGAATGTTACTCACATCCTGATCATAGCTAAAATGAGATAAACTGCTGATTCAGGAGTATTCTCTGGTGGGAAGGATTATCTGGGAAACTCCTCATAATTGACTCAGATGTCTAAAACTGCCCTTTCACACTCAAACAATCTGTGTTCTTGCAGCTTGTTTAGGGAGGTCAGTAAAGCCCTGATCCAAATGGCCACATCTCTCTCCTGCCATCTCTCTCTCACTTTCTGTCTCTCTCTCTTTCTCTCTCTCTCTCCAGCTGACAGCTGCGACGGCCGAGTCAGCTCTGGCAGAGGCAGCGCAGCGGCGGACGGCCGTCTTAACTGCCACAGTCAGAGTGGAGCGGATTTTTCTTTGATGAAACACAGCAGCGTCGAGCCAAGAACAGCAAGTGGCACAGCCGAGATGTAAATCAAAAACCCACCCGTGTGCTAAGTCATACACAGAGAGGTCTGCGAGAGGAGTCGCTGCTGTCTGAAAATGCATGAGTAATACAGACTGTATAGACATGTGGTCAGCAGTGGCATGTCTGTCCAGGCGTAAAGAATCAGAGAGAAGTCTCTTAAGCTTTGCTACAAATAGTTAAAAAGGTAGAACAAATTTAATTCACAAAGCCCTGGCAGCTTATTCCCCTCATCAGCAAAAGTGTAGTGTGTGAAACTTTGTGAGTATTTCTCAAGGCAAGGTTTAGACTAAAAATACCTTTTTATGATGACATATCTGAGCCAACTCTGCAGCTTTTTCTTGATTAAACCTAGGCCCAGAGCGCATTTCTTCTGGTATTCCAGTGATATTTCGACACTTACTCAAACCAGATCATATTTTTGCTGTGTGACTGGTTGGATTCATTGGCAGAATGAAAGTCAGAATTCCTTTGGTTGCACTGAGATGCAATAGTCATACCACACTGGTCACATAAGAATGAGAACATTTGACCTGAGCGACACCGACTATGGAGAGGGAAAAGGACAGCAGAGAGGTGGCAGAGCTAAAAAACTAAAGTTTTGTGTCCGTTTGTTTGTGGGTTCATACACGTACATGTTCATTTTGCAACTTCAGAGGACTAACCAGAAGATACTCAAGCATAAAACCATCACAACCTCCCATAAATCTCCTCCTCTCTCTTTGAATCCAAACCTCAGTCAAGTTGATGCAACACTCGTCTCTTCCGCTGCCACTTATCTCCCGTTTCCACACACGTCATGTGTATTCCTGGCCAAGTTTGATTGAGGTGATTCAGCCAAGCAGATGCCAGACCAGGGGTGTTCTCTCACTCTCCCTCTCTAGTGGCTGTGACTCAGGAAGCGCTCTCATTCCATTACCCAGCATTCCCTCCTCAGCGTCTCAGCCAGACAGAGGTTTACGGGAATACCGCTGCAGAATCATCACCGGGCCTCGGCTTTATGAATCAATGGAACATGCTGCAAACATTACACCCTGCAACACCCTTCCCAGGCAGCACCCTCGCATTTGCCCATAACTCACTGCTGAGCTCATACAAGACTCAAAAGACGTGGGCTGGGGCGCTCATGGGAATGTACTGACTGGTGAGAAAACTTGAGGAGAAAGAATGTTACTATCACTGTACTACTTTGATAGATATAAACAAGCTCGCATGTACAGTTCCACATGATATACAGGCACAAATGCAGAAAGAAAGGACGTCTGGTTATTTGTTAGTCAGTTCCTGTTGACCAAATCAAATGTAAAATATCAGTGGGTTAAAACTGACAAGTAACACCAAAAAAAATACTATAAAACCTCTTCACAATCTGGTAAAAAGACAAAAAAAATCTTGGTTAACCTCGGCTGTAAGTGAACCACAAGTTCAGTAAAAGGTCATATCCTCTTTTACCAGCAAGGAACCGCCTCTGATGGCTGATCAGTCTTTCACAATATCTGGTAAGAATAGCTGATATAACCTTCACTCGCTGTTACAACCTTTTGGCATATTGACCGTGGGTGACGTTAGGATCCTCAGTTATTCTGTCAGACTTCAACTGTACTTTATAGATTGATATTTTGGTGATCAAATTGACTTATTGTCTTTTCCAGAGAAGAGATCCGAAAAGGTTGTAGGGATTTGGCTTACAATTCGAATAAGAGAGGAATGATTAAATTGTTAAAATCCAATTTTTTGGGGAAGAAAGTAAATTTTAAAATGGCACAAAACTGAGTACTGTGCAACTCAGGAGTTGGATGTGCTATAATCGATTTTCAGCTCTGCTAGAGTATAATTTAAAAAGACATAATTCAAATTTTTAAGAAATAATAATATTTTTAAAGAAAAAATTTGGGAGACTTTTTCGCTTTTATTTGATCATACAGCTGAAGATTTGACAGGAAAAGTGGAGAGGGGTTGACATTTAGGGGCTGCCCGTCAGAATAAAACCTGGGCTGCTGCTGCAGCTTGGAATTGAGTCTGTGCACACGGGATAGACACTCAACTAGGTGAGCTACTGGGGCACCCAAGAAAGGAGAAAATATTTGGTTTGGGCACAAAGGCCTCTGTTCCATTCACACACACACACACACACACACACTTGAATCATTGACACAGGCTACCGTCATTCCCCTGATTCAGCAAAATGGGTATAACAGTGTCACAAATGACAACTGGCTCACAAGTCTAAACCAAAAGAAAACACTGAGATCCAACATGAATGAATAATACGATCTGTGCAAACATCAAAGCCAGGCTTCAAGCAATTAGGAGTCTGAAGTCAACAGCAATTTAAGAAATTCAAAACCTCTTGAAACAGCTGAAGCAAACATTTTTCCAGATTTAGAGCTGTATAAACATTTAATGTGACACAAATCTGAAGATTTACTCAGATCATAGTCTCTAGACAACTAGCAAAAGAAGGTACAGGAATGCAGTGGATATTTTAAATGTGAACACCAGTTCCCTTGTAGGTTAGTCTGAGCGGTATATTTTTCAGTATTTGATGATGGATAATAAGTACATTTTTGCCACTTTTTCATGATCAATTCATAAAGAGAAAATTGTGCTTTCAAAACGATGATGAAATCTAGCCTTACAGGAAAAATAGTAATGCCAACTGCCCCTGTTTCTATGCAGAATAATAATAACTAAAGCAAATATTTTGATTAGAATAAGTCACTTCACTAAAAGCACTTAATGTGTTTCTCTGTGCACACATATAACCAAAACTATTCACAAGCTACTGGTGAGCTGTCATTAAGCGTTTGACAGAGCAGAGGCTCAAAGCGTGGCTGTAATGGTTGGTTGTTTCTCATAACAGTCAGATTATCACCCCGCAGTCTGACATCTACAAATGCTGCTGGGGAAAACACAGGAAACTAAGTCATTTTGAGGAAATTCAACATTTGAGCCAATGCCACTTCGCCACAAAAAAATGTGTGTGTGTGTGTATACATATGTGAGTTATTTTAAAGTGTGGCATGTGTGTTTAGTGTATGTGTTCAGCATATGCTGGCACAGTGTCTGTATGTATTAGCAATGGATGCTGGTGGGGTCATACAGGTGTGCATACTACGTGTATAAATACTGTAATGTGCAGGTTTATAGAAGCATGTCACGGTGATGTGTGTTGGCAAAAGACAACAAGAAACAGCCATAGAAATGTAAAAAGTTTTGACAATCATTAAATCCAAATATCCATTACTCATCTCTTTACAGGCTGAGTCAACAGACAGACCTCTGCATTTATCTGAGAGAGGGACTTTGGGACTCCAGCACACTCCTCTAACTCAAACATTTTCCTCAAATAAGCTCACACACTCGGCAGCTTCGTCTCGGCCAGGAGAAACTTTAGTAAGGTATCAAATGATGGGAGAGTACACACACCATTCAAACCTGATATTCTTTTTTCAAGAGGGGTCAAGTGTTTTTCTTTGCAAGCTAAATATTTTCTTTGCTGGTGGGCTCTAATATTTATAGCACAGTGGACTCGCAGTGTGAGGATGATCATCGACTCATGAGAAGCACATGGTTTCCAAACCTATGCATCAGGTTTGACGGAGGTCACAGCGATTTGTGCTTCTTTCAAAAAAATAATAAAGAAAGAAAAAAAAAGAATTGTCGTCTGATTATTTCTGGTCAAATTTCTTAAATTGAAATGGCAATGACGGTGAGTTTGAACCAATATAGCAAAGGGTTGTCATTCAGGATACGTGGCCCGTAAAAATCAAATCTATAAAGTCTACTGACACAACGGCACTTCAGCTCTGTAAGTCACTCCTTCATTTACATGCAAGCTTTCTTCTTCTCTGTCAATCTTTCACTCACTCTATTATACACTTGTAAACACACATGGATGCACACAAACTGACGTAAAAAAAATTAACATACAGCGTCAATTTGCATTTTTGAGAGTAATTAGAAATAATCAAAGCTGCACTGAATGCCTCAGAGTACATCTTGCTGCACTGCAGTTTCCCCCCCTGAAAAATCCTAAAGATTTCAATGAAACATCAGCAACGCGTTACATTTGATCCCTTTTATCACTGAGTAATTCTTCGTATTTTGCACTCACAGGTTGCACAGTTAAAGGTCAGAAATCTCCCGTCTGAGGTAAGTTCTTCCTCTGGTGTCTCACTTCCATCAGGATAAATATTACAGTCTGTGTTTGTTCAAAGATTCCTTTCAGTATAAATCTAAAGTAATGGTTGAGAATGCAGTTCAAACTCCAGCTCTGTCCCCAAATGGGAGTATGTAATACGATCAGCCTGAAATGAGGCATGATACAAAAGACTGATGAGTACTGAGATCACTTTCATACTCCATGCTAACCATAAGAGACCATAAAAAAACACACAAAATGCCTACAAAAGAGTCCATATTCGTATAGGATTGAGCCACATTAGGAGTACAAGCTGAACTGAATAAAACGTTTAACTACTGAAATATTACAGGAAATATATAATAATAAATGTAGTCTTTCCAAATCATTAATGTGCAATATGTTTTGATGTGTCGTTGAAGCAGTATGTGCTAAAGGAAGTACATGTTGGCTTATTTTTTTTGCACTCCAAAAAGGGGGCTGAAAACTATTTTAATTCATAAACCCACAAGATATTGAAACTATTAAAATATCACTCAGAGAGTTAGAACCAAACAAACAGATATGTGTCTGCTGCAATGTTAATCTGCTCAACATAATCCACAAACGCATAACACATCTTGCATTCCCACAATTTACGGGAAGCGAGTTCAAAAGCGTTGCAAAGACAATGAGACGATTCATTCTGGTTCGGGATGCTGGGGATGGAGGGCTGAGGGCACAACTGTGCTCCAACAGAACTCATAAATGCTGAGACACATTCGGCAGACATATGGTTTGTGTTTAGCAAGAAGAAACAATAATCAAACCCGTTGATCCTCTTCTTGCTGCAAGGATGACTGCTAATATAAAAGTCTGTTCCGTCTAATCATAATTTAGGATGGGGCTGTAATTACCTCCGCCCTCTCACAACAACACTCTGTCTAAACAGGATGGAGCAGGCTTCCACAGAGACTCAAAGCCCAGTTTCCACTCTGGATGCTATCTATATGACAGTGCTCATTTCATCTATGTAATTGTTTTAAAGTTTTTTGCTTTCACTGATGAGCCAATTTTTTAGAGGCACTAATTCAAATATATATGTATGTGTATATTTTTTAATTAATACTGTTCAAAAGTTGAGAGAATGAGTAAACTATTTAAAATTTTAAATTAAATATTCTTAATTAAAAAAAGATATTGTTTTAAATTGGCAAAACTACAACCTGCCTAGTTTTCTATATTTAACTAAAAGAGCCAACATCCCACTCATTCTCTCCTGAACTGAACTGAACCTTGTTAACATCCATAGGAAACGCGCACTTGCTTGGCAGATATTCCACACACTGTACATCCCTTCACATGGCCTTCATGTGCAACAGAGACTTTGATTCTGGTGTTATTTATGAATTGGCGGAGGATCCAAGTGAGCTCTGGGTTTAATTAACAGACCTAATCCACAACTGCAAACAGGACTCTCAACACAAATACACAGCACAGCTGCTTCAAAGGATGCTATTGAGGAGCCATATGGAGGCAACATTATTTCAGATGATGGCTTTTATCTTAAATAACCTCGAAACTGCTAATTGTTTAAATTTTCAGGACTGACAGCTGCTGTTTGACTGAATGTGTTATTGTTATCCTCACAGTTTGTTTAATGATCATTAATATATTAAACGTTACCGAAATCAAGTCACTCAATCAACTTTATAACCTCCAAACACCTCAACCGCGTCAGTTAAGGACGTGTGGGCTGACATTTAAACCTAAGGGGGCCTACCTTGCACGGGCGGGAGAGACAGGCAGGAGCGTGGAGCTTTGGCTGACATATGCGCCTTTTCTTCGGACGCGCTGAGTCTCTTCGGGCTGGCGCAGTTCATGTGATTCGGGGTGTCATGGGTGCTCCGGCAAATCTGAGATCCAAAACCACCGCTCCCGGCTCGCCGCGTACAGATGTCCGCTTTGCTGCCGTACACGGAGAGCGACAAGCCGGTGAAGTCTGTGAAAGCTGGGGTCTGACAGTGGCTGACCATCCCGAACAGCGATGAGGGGTTCTGCATTGATGTCTCGGCTTTCCCATGCAGTGCGCTGCCGCTGCTCACATTACCTGCGCACACGAAAAAGAAAAAATGACTAAATCACTGCAAACTATGTCAAAACAAGTTGTTTTCCGCGTGCACCCATGCATTCAGATAAACAAGAAGAATCAGCACATTGCACACATACCTTATTCAATTAGCCAGTGAGAAACTGCAAAAGGTTTAATTACGCAAAACAGCATGTTTATCAAACTGAAGGGGAGAGCATCTGCAAGCCTGATCGATAGCATCCTCTCAGTGAGGATCAGCATCCCATGCGTCTCTCTCTCTCTCTCTCTCTCTCTCTCTCTCTCGCTCTCTCTCTCTCTCTCTCTCTCTCTCTCTCTCTCTCTCTCTCTCTCTCTCTCACTGATTGGCACCCCGATAGCTCCACTGGAGCACCAATCAAGACGGTGTCCGTGTTTCTGTGGGAGGACAAGCTGTGGATCAAGACGGCTGTTTGTTTTCTTCTGCGCTTGGATGTGAAGTTTGTGAGCTACTGCATGCGTCTATGCTGATATTTGACATGTATGCCCAGGCTTCAAAGCTCGATGTGGGACGAAAAAGAAATGTAAAACAGATCATCAAGCAAAGGAGTTCTCCAAACTTTGGTGCTGTATACACCCGTGTTGCGTTATCACACTGATCTAATCATATCAGCCATGTTCTGCTTTGTTTAAAAACATAATCAAGAGACTAAACACAACCACGGTGACGTTTAATGAAATAAAGCTCAAATTCAGCATTTTTTTGCCGATACAAAGCGGCAGACAATTCTTTTTGAACATTTATGCGATTGTAGGATATTGTGATTTTTTAAAAGAAAATTAAGCTGGTACACTCAGGACTTAATAAGACTGCAGGTTTCACTGTCATTCTATTTTATTGGTTTTTCAGAAAATGTGACATAATTTATGTTGTTAACGATTACCCCTCAAAAACCTGAATGAAAATGTGAAAAGACATTAGCTTAGGCCTATTAGCTGTATTATTATTTACACATTAGTGGTCTTTTGTTTATTTTGACCTGTATTATTGTTTTATCTGCATGCTTTTTTCAGTCATTGTTGTTTTAGTTTTTTGGATCGTTAAGTCTGACTGACTGAAAAAAAATAGGTCAACTAATCAAATTGATCACCAGCATACTTTTGGAATACTTGATTTACATTTGTACTTCCTTAAAACATAAAGAATGAGCTGCCTGGCTGGTGAACAGTATTTATGGGAAATGCTGTTCTGCAGCGCCATCTAGTGGTCTTTTCGAAGAAGGTAAAAATCCTTCTCAGGTCAGAAGTGACACTGTAACAACAAACATGGTTATTATTGTATTATTAGTTACGGCGGTTGGAACAAACTGTCGAGTTGAAGTTTATTCTGTAAGAGGTGTGGTTTGGTCTGTCCTGTCATTACAACGGGCCGTGTGCTGTAGAAACGAGGAAATGCAGAACGGGAATAACTAGATCTGATGCTGCCTTTGTGTGCTGTTGGAAATATGAATCCATGTGGATGAGCACGACCAGAGTAACTGAGAGATGCCCTTTAGTAGGATAAAAAAGAGAGTGAAGAGATTTACATCGATCATGTCTTGTGTGCATTTTATGCAACTACCTGTTCCTCCTTTGTCATGCTGTTATAGCATGCAAGGTTAGAAATCATAAACAACATATTTCATTAATTTTACTCATTTTCAATCTGCTGTGACATGCTTCTGACCAAATTTCGGGGGGCGGTGTATTTTACCCTCTTGTTTCTTAATCTGGGTATATAAACACAGCCACTAATCAGAAACAAATGATGGTGTACGGAAAACTGAAGACACATCAAGTGAATCAATGTGTGTGAGCCGAGGGGCGGTAACCGACATGTTTCAACAATCAGATGTCAGTTTTGTAAGAGGCTCTGTGAAAACTGGAGTTCATTACCAAGGAGCAAGCATGTCTTTTCACAGACTGCTGGTCTATTTGAGGACAATATGCTGTTTTTGCTTTTTGATCGGAATCAATCTAATAGTCTACATTATGCGTTTTGTTTCACCAAGTCTCGCCAAGAAGCTAATCCTAAAAGTGGGTGAAAGGACCACCATGACCCAGAATCCCAACTTTAAGTATGAAGATTGGGGTCTGACCTTTGGGACTATGATCTTCGTAAAAACTGCTGCAAATCATATGTGGTTGGCTCTCGGACAAGATGCGTTTGTTGGAGAAAAAGCTCCGGACACACCTGTGGTCACCATGCAGGGAGATAAATCAAGTGTCTGCAAGTACATGAAAGGTTCGTTATGAGATTGCAGCTTTTCATGTTTTAGTCCAGTTGTGTCCCTCTTTGTTAAAGTTAGAGGCATGTTTTCTCTGCAGGCAACAGACCGCTGGTGTTGAGTTTCGGAAGTTGCACCTGACCCCCGTTTATGTACAAACTTGATGAGTTCAAGGAACTCGTCAAGGACTTCAGCGATGTAGCTGATTTTCTTGTGATCTACATCGCCGAGGCGCATTCAACAGGTGAGTGGTCATTCTCAACATCAAATGTATTGGTGGAGGAGAAGCTGTGCATCCAAAAACCTTTTAGTGTGAAGGTGGCAAGAAAGCAATCACGATTTTATTAGCATTTTTATTTAGATTAAATAAACTCTCAAACATTTTGAATTTTGTACAGAATAATTTAGATTTATCAGTTGCCTAAACACAATTTTTTTGTCTCTGTCAGACGGTTGGGCCTTTTCCAACAACATTGAGATCAGACAGCACCAGAGCCTGGAGGACAGGCTGTCTGCAGCACAGATTGTGGTTCAAAAGGAACTCCTGTGTCCAGTGGTTGTGGACGACATGAAGGATGTCTCTGCCATAAAGTATGGTGCTCTGCCTGAGAGGCTTTACGTGCTGCAGGCAGGGAAAGTTGTCTACAAGGTGAGATCTGAGCTCCACAAGACACATTTCTAAACTTTAATTTTATGTGACTGTGATTGAAGAGTTTTATTTCCCTTCACAGTCAAGGCTTCACTAATGCAATCGCATAATTAACAGTAACACCAGCACTGTTGGTGTAAAGGTCTAGATGCTATCTGTACTCACGCTGTTGCATGCAAAGAGGCAGTGAAAGAAACATACACAACCCTCAAATTCTTGACATGGAGCCAGGCTCATGTCATGCCAGAAACATAGAATTACACAACATTAAATGGGAGAGACATGTCTCAGATTTCTTATGTTGGTGTGTTCTTTCTGTGGTATCTACATGAAAATGTCCTACCTCTCTGTGTTGTGTAGGGGGGCATGGGGCCTTGGGAATACGATCCAAAGGAGGTGCGTTTGTTCCTGGAGAAGATGAAATAAGGAGAATGTGTCAAGTAAAGCCATGCAATTGCTGTCCAACCAGTCGAATATAAAGAGGTCTCTGTAATTAGCAGGGGGTTGTGGGTGTCAATTTTGTAACCAACATGTATAACTCAAAGACAGACTGTTTTTTTTGTTGTTGTTTTTAATCAATACTCAAATTGATACACTGCTACATCTACATGTAATTCTATTGCTGCTCTCTGGCATCTCTTACATCAACCATTGCATGAGTAGAAATATTATAACTCATCTAAACTTGCGCTAAAGTTGCTTCTAGGCTCTCCTGTACTGAAAAAACATACTTCTCAGTGTTTCTTAATGACGGCTGCAGACTAAACCGTCGGCCTCTGCAGCCAGATGATGTGAGACACAGAGAGACAGTTCAGTCAGGAGATTGTGTTTGAAGTATCACATAGTGTACAGGAGATATCTCCTAAATTGTCTTAATTCCAAAAGACCTTAATGAAAGCACTTGTTTTCCACTTGCCTTGCAGATTCGGTTATTAACCATAAACATTGTAAACTGTATGAACCACTGTTTTCTATTGTCTATGAATGCTCCAAGGTAATTCCACAAAAGGCTTTTCATATGATGATTACAGTGCAAACCCTTTGGTAACTGTAATCTGATGACAGTTTAATCAAAAGAAAGCCTTCACTGAATCACCCAGGAGCATTCACATTCAGTGTATAATAAGCACCTTGTTAAACTGCCTGCATATCCTTTGATTGCTCAAAGAAAAACTTGTTTCTTTGGAATGTTTGCATTGTAATTAATAAAGGATACCATGGGACAACTCTTGCAGCAAGATATCAATTCACAAAAAACAACAACACACGCAAAAAGAAAAATGACTAAATCACTGCAAAACGTTTTTTCCCAATGCAACCATGCATTAATTTAGACAAAAATAATCAAGGCATTGCACAAAACGATACAGGGATTTGGTGGAACCAACCTTATTCAATGAGCCAAAAGTAAAAGCTGTGTTACGCAAAACAGCATGTTTATCAAACTGAAGGGGAGAGCATCTGCAAGCCTGATCGATAGCATCCTCTCAGTGAGGACCAGTCATCAGCTGGTGACTCTCTCTCTCTCTCTCTCTCACACACACACACACACACACACACACACACACACTGATTGGCACCCCGATAGCTCCACTGCTCTGCAGGATTCAGGAGAACCAATGAAGATCGTGTCCGTGTTTTTGTGGGAGGACAAGCTGTGGATCAAGACGGCTGTTTGTAGTTCTGAGCTTATATGTGAAGTCTGTGAGCTCCTGCACGCGTCTATGATGATTTTTGACATGTTTACCCAGGCTTCAAAGCTCGATGTGGGACGAAAAAGAAATGTAAAACTGATCATCATGCAGTTCTGCAAACTTTGGTGGTGTATAGACCTACACCCGTTTTGCGTTATCACACTGATCAAATCATATCAGCTATGATCTGCTTTGTTTTAAAACATATAATCGAAAGACTAAACACAAGCAAAGTGACATTTAATGAAATAAAGCTCAAATTCAGTGTTTTATGCCGATACCAAGTGCCTCACACATATTTATGACATTTATTATTGCAATTATATTTGGTAATGCTTTCAACATTTTTTTTCCACTTTTATTTGATCTTCAGCATGTTTAAGTGACAGATATTACAGGTACGTTGTAATTTTTCATACAGCAGATAATTTAACATAACCATTCCCTCTCCAAAATGTGAATAAAAAATCACGTTAGTTTATAACAGTTCACACATTGGTGGCCTTTTTTTTTTTTAATGCTGTTTAGTTTGACCTGCATCATTTCAAACGCAAGATTTTCTTGAGTTATGTATTTTGCTATTCTTTGGGTCACAGTTCATTACTTCTGACAAAATCGTCTACAGCATATCTTTTGAATATTTGATTTATAGTTGGACTTACTGAAAAATAAAGAATTATCTGTCTAGTCTTACCAAGGTTCATCATTGAGTTTTGAATTGTTATTTACTTTCACAAACCCAGTGATAAGAGATTCATTTTGAACAGTATTTGAGGGAAATGCTGTTCTGCGGCGCCATCTAGTGGTTTTTCCAAGGAAGGTAAAAATCCTTCTCAGGTCAGAAGTGACACTGTAACAACAAACATGGTTATTATTATATTATTAGTTACGGCGGTCGGAACAAACTGTCGAGTTGAAGTTTATTCTGTAAGAGGTGTGGTTTGGTTTGTCCTGTCATTACAACGGGCCGTGTGCTGTAGAAACGCGGAAACGCAGCACGGGAATAACTAGATCTGATGCTGCCTTTGTGTGCTGTTGGAAATATGAATCCATGTGGATGAGCAAGACCAGAGTAACTGAGAGATGCCCTTTAGTAGGATTAATAACTAAAGGATTAGTTAGGACATCTACTGATGTTATAATCAGTGGTTATCGTGTCTTAGTGTTGGCATTTTATGCAACTATTTGTTCCTCCTTTGTCATGCTGTTATTATCAGTAAAGAAGTTCAGACATAATAAACAACACATTTTATTCATTTTTCATTCTGCTGGAAGATAATGAACAAACATTTTTAAAACGAAATGCTTAAATCTGATTCTGGTTCAATTGAAACGTGTGACTCATCAACTACAACTTCGGTACTGTTGTAAGAAAGATCTAGTGAATCAATGTCTGCATTGAAAACAAGAAGTGGGCTATTGTTAAAATGTTATTGTAGATGTTTGCGAAATTAAAGATTGAACATTAGGGGAAAATGTTTCCATAAGCACACACTATTACAAGAAATAGGATTTTGGGAGGATACTTTATACACATTTTGTCTATTTGAAATAATGTAGAATATCCGCATCTTTAACTTTCAAATCATCAAGGAAAATTTGCCTGATGTAAATGGATGGTAAATGGACCTGCACGTATATAACGCTTTTCTAGTCGCTTTGCGCGCACTCAAAGCGACTTACACTACAGACTGTGCTCATTCACCCATACAGGTGGCCGAGGCTACCCTAAACGGTGCCACCTGCCACCATCGGGAATTCATTCACACACCGATGAACGCAGCATCGGGAGCAATTTGGGGTTCAGTATCTTGCTCCAGGATACTTCGACATGTAGCTGCGATGTTCAGGGATCGCACCAACAACCCCCGATCAGTAGGTGACCTATCAAACAACTGAGCCACAGCCGCCCATGTGATGTG